>NC_079191.1:40147455-40364955 GCF_029499605.1 Hyla sarda
CTAAAGCTGTGGCTTAAGAAAGTAAAGTGGTGGGACAGGGAGGCAATGGCTCTTTGTCATAGCACAGTCTTCAAATACATGTCTGTCCTGAGGATGCAGATGTAGCCAACAAAATCTGTGCTTGCCTCGGGATCAGGATTTCAGGAACATTTGTCAAACCTTCCAGGAAAGTGGGACAATGCCAAAAAACACTCTGGATCGAGAAACAGTTGGAAGGCTGGCCAGATGTGGTGTCCAAAAGGGCTAGGCAAAAGCCAGAAATAGGTAAAAACCAGAAGATAACATGGAACAGATCTTGAACAGAGTCCATAGGATAGAAGATCTGGATGGAACCAGAACACAGGTTGTGATATGCTTATACACAGGCAAAGAATGAGAGAATCAAATGGGTTTATACAGCAGATTCTGTTAAACCATCAGAAGCAGCTGTATAGAATAGCTACCACCGTATAAGACGCACTTTTTCTTCCGCAAAACTGGGGGAGGGGAAAGTTGGTGCGTCTTATACGGCAAATACCTGCGGCCATCAACGGCCGGGACACGCGGCTAATACAGGACATCAGCGATCGCGGTGATGCACTATATTAACCCTTCAGACGTGGTGATCAAAGCTGACCACCGCGTCTGAAGCGAAAATAACACTAACCCGGCTGTTCAGTCGGGCTGTTCGGGACCGTCACGGTGAAATCGCGGCGTCCCGAACAGCTTACAGGACACCGGAAGAGAACTTACCTGCCTCCTCGGTGTCTGCTCCGTGCCGGGATTCCCTGCATGGTTGGCGCTCTCCTTCGACGTCATCACGTCGTCGCGCACGCCGTCCCGTCATCCAATAGGAGCGGCGTGCGTAGCGACGTGATGATGGCGACGAAGAGCGTGGATCCCGGGGAAGAAGACGTCCGGAGCGTCGGGGACACCCGGGGACGCGGCGACAGCGATGGAGCAACATCCAGGGCAGCGGTGACGAGCGGTGACGGGTCCGGAGCAGCGGGAACAGGTGAGTACTACCTCCCATCCAGTGGTCTTCAACCTGCGGACCTCCAGATGTTGTAAAACTACAACTCCCAGCATGCCCAGACAGCCGTTGGCTGTCCGGGCATGCTGGGAGTTGTAGTTTTGCAACATCTGGAGGTCCGCAGGTTGAAGATCACTGTTGGGTGCAGAATCTTTTTTTTTCTAGATTTTCCACCTTTAAAATAGGGTGCGTCTTATATGCTGGTGCGTCCTATAGGGCGAAAAATACGGTACTTTAAAAGATATCATTAAAGGGGTATTCCAAGATTTTTATTTTATTTGACTATGCTACAGGGGCTGTAAAGTTAGTGTATTTCATAATATAGTGTCTGTACCTGTGTTTCATGGTGGTCTCACATTTCTTCTGTGATTTTTGGCCCAATATTTATTTTTAATAGCACACAAAATGACTGTCGTCCCAGGTTGCAGTGCGGCCCTATACATTACATCACTAGTCAGGTGTTGAGAGGAAGCCTGTCTTTGCTTCAATGGGTGGAGCGGCCGCTGGGTGGGAGGTAGATCATTCTGCAGGGAATTGTAACTTTGCAACAGATGGAGGCACCCTGGTCAGAAAACACTGGTCTATTGCATGAAAGAATCACAGGTGTGTTTCAATGGGTGGGGTGGCTAATGTGTGGGAGGGGGGGAAATGATCTCACACTTACAAACAAGGAATTATGGGACATGTAGTTTGAGGGAGGGAACTCCAACAAGAAATAGCCATTTCACAAAAAAGATGGCCACAGCATTATGGTTAACCCAGAACATAGCTGTTTAGCTCCAAGTTAAGCACGGATCTTTCCTAAGCATGTTCATTACTGTCTCTCAGGTAAGTACTAAAATCATCTTATGGTGGATAACCCCTTTAACTGTTGTCTAAATTGCAGGACAGGGTGTGGCTGAAACAGAAGTTACATACATAGGTCATCAGGATCAAATGGCGTGCCAGCAGAGTAGAGGTGAGGAACTGTGCTGTTCATGACAAATGACTGCTGACAGCTCTGTTGTATTGCTGGAGGCCAACATAACACAGGATAGTAACACTAGGCACATGGAGGGGCAAGCTGTGCATAACTAGCTTGCCCCCTGACTGGTGAGCAGTAAGAGGTTAAGAAATATACAGGCAATGTTTTTAGCCCCCTCCCCCGCCTGTAAAACTTGCAAATGGCTACAGTGGTATGTCCCATGGGTGGGGGGGGGAAGGAGTGCACCAATCAGGGGTTTAATAGTTTCCCGGGCTTTCAGAGGCCCTCCCCTGGGTATTTATAGCTGTGGTGCCTCCCTTCCCCCCTCAATCTGCCCAGGACCCGGAGTTTTGCCCTCCCTCCCTCCCTTTTTGTATCTTTGTTTATTGTAAGTCACAGCTTGGCGGTAAGAAGACGGTGAAAGCGGGGTCAACCCGGGGTAGACCTCCACACAGGACGGTGTGGCAGCACCTCTCGGGTTGGTAAGAAGCCAATCGGTGTCTTTGTTACAGTTAAATTGTTATTTATATAAGTAATTTTATAAATAAAGCTGTGGCCGATCCCCACCCACGGAAAAGTTAAATTGTTGTTGTTGTGTCAGTTATTATTTAAGTATTTATTGTAGTAAGGGGGAGGGGTAGTTATAGCCTGCTAGGAGCTAATTGTGTCTCAGCAGTCTAGGTAAGGCTCTGTAAGCATCTTCCCTGTCACTCACTGGTCTCTCGGGATGGTGGCTATACTTCATCACTACCTGGAGAGGGTATTTGACTATTGATATATGTCTGGCAATCCAATTGATGCAGAAAGGAAAAGTGTGCAGAATGTAGCCATCCCTAAGGAAGTGAAAAATAAATAGTAATGTAAAAAAAAATATATATATATATATATATATATATATATGTATTATATACATTATTGACATTAATTAAATACATGATCATTTTCCATTATTTCTTTTAAATGGTGTTGATAAAACAAAAAATGTTCAAAAGCTCCATAAAGAATGTATGGAATTCTTTCTTAGCATGTGGGGTGCACTACATTCATTCTGGGGGATATTTTGGGGAGATCTATCACAACCTGTGCAGATTAAAAGTTGACCAGTTGACCATAGCAACCATTCAGATGGCTTATTTTATTTTTCATAGGCCTTTTCAAAAATGAAAGAATGGATTTGATTGGTTGCTATGGGCAACTGGTCAACTTTTCCTCTGCACAGGTTTTGATGAATCTCCCCCTTCGTCATCAGTGGAGATCCCAGCAGTCAGCCCCCCATTAATCAGCTATGTATCCTCCGTCCTATGCAGAGGATATACATTTTCATTGTGGGATAACCCCGGTTAGTGAACATGACTGTATTTTAAATGTTTTGCTGACATCAATTTTGCGTTGAAATTTTTGCTCTGTTAAACGTGTACCTGTCAATAGACAAAAAGGCAAATGCCAAAAGTTTTTATCGGTCAAGGTCTGAGTGGTCAGACATCGGCTAATGAAGAGTACGAGCTTTTAAAAAAAAAAAAAGAAAACTTTTATAATAAATAGCTTTGGCCTCTAAAAATTTTTTTTATATTTCAATCTGCAGGTCTGTTTGAGGGTTAAAGGAGACATCCAGTGCTGAAAAACTTATCCCCTATCCTAAGGATAGGGGATAAGTTTCAGATAGCAGGGGGTCCGACCGCTAGGGCCCCCCGCGATCTCCTGTACGGGGCCCAGCAGCCAGCGGGAAGGGGGTGTGTTGACCACCGCATGAAGATATACAAGTGCCAATTGGGTCCTATGTACTATTAGCGATTCTGACAAACCAGTCTAATTAGTGTATCAATCTAATCTCCAATGATGGATGCCTGCAGGAACACCCCTAACTTGGAGGATTGAGGACACTGGCACCTGAGCTAAAACACTTTTACACTGCCGCCCTCGACATGTTTCGCTACAAATGTAGCTTTATCAAGAAGTAAGCGGGCACTGAATTCAAAAACGCCGATCCTGGGGTTTTAAAACCTCCCATATGATCTCACAGGAAAAGGAAGTGCATACAACATGAAGATTCACAAGTCACTCCACTCCAAAACCAATTGACAACTACAATGACCAATAGGAGAAAACCTCCTCTCTTATACATGATCAACCAATCACCACTGTTGTTTGCTGAATCTCCTATGAAGGATAAGAATACTTGATTGACATGAATCCCAGCCCATCAAGCTAGGTTCTGCCTACTATGACGTGTTGCGCCCTCTCCCTATGCGAAGATAGATAGACTTACTCCCAGTTCTCGGAGCGTGGAGACTCCGTCTACACATGCGTCGTCATCCGACGGTCTAGAGGGTATCTTAAAAAGGTCCTACATAGGGCCTTTGCTAGAGCTAGAGACACTCGCAGGAGCGATTTGCTGGAAACTAATTGGAGATCAAAGGCATCATCTGGAGCAAAGGTGGTGAGATGCATAGGCACTTACGACAGAAACAACTGTCAAGTGGTCAGTGTCCTAAAAAAATACTGGCCTATACTACTCGCTGATAGTGATCTAAGAGAGTTCCTTACCCCACATCCGTCAGTCACCTATAGACGGTGTACGAATATCAGAGAACATCTAGTGAAGAGTCACTTTTCTGATTGTACAGGCGGTGGGTACATGGTTAAAGTCCCCTACATTAGGATCCTATCCATACGGGAATTGTTCCTTTTGTCATTTGGTGCCAAAAGCGAAGAAATTTACAAACCCAATTGATGGATGCACCTATGTGATGAGGGACTTTGTTAACTGTCAAACCACTGGAGTAATCTACATGTACATTGCACAATATGGATGCTCCATGGTTTATCTTGGAAAAACTATCCAACAATTCAGAAGGAGCATTTCTAAACATGTTAGTATAATCCATACCAGAGTGGATACACCTCTGGCAAGAAATTTTGCCTCCCATTATGGAGGTGACATGTCGAGTCTTCTTTTTTATGGTATAGCCAAACCTCGACTTGGTCCTAGGTGTGGAAACTTGGACAAGAAGCTTTTATGCGAAGGTCTCAATGAAGGATTCACCTACAGTGCATTCATTTAGAATTCCTGCCTTATATTAACGCTTAATTAATTATCATTCATAGCTAACAAGCTGAATTATCAAGCACACATGCCACGTACATGGACGTACATTCCTGGAATTTATCAGTGATGTGATCTTCATCTTGAGTTGACCAATATGGATTATACTTATTCACCAACAATCGTATACTGTACTTACCAGTCCCTGTATTATTGTATATTATTTTAATACATTTTTTCTAAACCAATCCTAAAATATCTAAATACTTACCAGTCTCTGCATCATTCCCAAATATCAACTCTGGAAAAGATGTCTCATGGTTGGGCCAATATTATCTGATAATCAAGTGATAATGGTGAAAATGTGTATGTAGAGGTAAATGTGAACAATGCCATCATTGATGAGTGAAAATATTAACCTATCAAGCCCACTGATATCATAAACCTTTACTGTCAATTCCTCATATCTTATAAATATAGGCCTATCGGTAGAGCATGAGACTGTGCTTTAATTTAATTTAATAAATTATACCTAAGGATAAAAAACAGACCTGGTATAGATATGGACAAAACAGGAGAATCCCTCTATACTTATTGGTGATCACCAACCATACGCTAAGTTCCAGCACATCTTGACTGCGCATCCCGAAAACAAACTAAGTCCCGGCGCATAGAAGTATGTGCAGCCAGAAGTCTACTATTGACCGTCGGATGACGACGCATGCACAGACGGAATCTCCACGCTCCGAGAATCAGGAGTGAGTCTATCTGTCTGCACATAGGGAGAGGGCACAGCACGTCATAGTAAGCAGAACCTAGCTTGATGGGCCGGGATTCATGTCAATCAAGCATTTTCATCCTTCATAGGAGATTCAGCAAACAACAGTGGTGATTGGTTGATCATGTATAAGAGAGGAGGTTTTCACCTATTGGTCATCGTAGTTATCCGAATGTAATAAGGGGTGCAGTGAGCATTTACACCCAACAGGTGTCTGACAAATGTTTGTAATTTTTTATTTGCACAGCCCACTGTTCCGAAGATGTGAATGCTCAATGCACCCCTTATTAAATTCTGTGGGGGGTGTAGTTTCCAAAATGGGGCCAAATGTGGGGGGTCCACTGTTCTGGCACCATGGGGGGCTTTGTAAACGCACATGGCCCCCGACTTCCATTCCAAACAAATTCTTTCTCCAAAAGCTCAATGGCGCTCCTTCTCTTCTGAGCATTGTAGTGCGCCAGCAGAGCACTTGATGTCCATACAGGGGGTAAAAATGGGGTTAAAAATGTTGGGGGGGGGGCATTTTCTCCTATTACCCCTTGTAAAAATGTAAAATTTGGAGAAAAAACAGCATTTTCATTTTTTTCATTTTCACATCCAAATTTAACGAAAAGTCGTCAAACACCTGTGGGGTGTTGAGGCTCAATGTACCCCTTGTTACATTCCCTGAGGGGTGTAGTTTCCAAAATAGTATGTCATGTGGAGCTTTTTTTTGCAGTTATGGCACCATAGGGGCTTCCTATATGTGACATGCCCCCCAAAAACCATTTCAGGAAAACTCACTCTCCAAAATCCCATTGTCGCTCCTTCCTTTCTGAGCCCTCTAGTGCACCCGCCGAACACTTTACATCCACATGAGGTATTTCCTTACTCAATAGAAATAGGTGGCCTTGACGTGGCAAGTGGGCTTGTACTTTTTGATCAAAAATGTATACTAACAACCTGTTAGTTTTTGATATTATGCTGAGAAGCAATCAGATCATTATACAAGATTGAAGATGTGCGACCATGCCTGTTTTTTCTACCCAAATTCACACTGTGTTTTCTATCCCCTCCTTTTTTTTTTTTTTTTTTACATGTGTCTGCACTCTTCCGCACCCCCTCAGCCCAACACTATATAAGTATTAGTTAGCTACACAAGGGCCATTTCTTTCCTAGCAGCCTCCCAGTCTGACTGGGAGAGCTTGGTAAGTGTGCGGTTACACCTTGTTCACACTGGTGTGGTAATGTGCGGCATCTGTTGCTGCCGTGGCGCCGTGTCTGTGGGGAGGTGCGACCCATAGACTGGTTTGAGTGGCATTGGGGCCGCTCTGCCAGTGGGTCGTTCCCCCCATGGGCACTAGTGTCGCAGCGGTGGTGGTCGCCGCCAAGTGCTACGCCATTTTATGCTAGGGACGTTAGGGACCCACTCTAAATAGGTGGCCTTGATGTGGCGAGTGGGCTTGTACTTTTTGATCAAAAATGTATACTAACAACCTGTTAGTTTTTGATATTATGCTGAGAAGCAATCAGATCATTATACAAGATTGTAGATGTGCGACCATGCCTGTTTTTTCTACCCAAATTCAATAGAAATTGGGTTAAAAAATTTTGGGGGCTGTTTCTCCTTTGACCCCTTGTAAAAATGAAAAAACTGGGTCTACAGGAACATGGGAGTGTAAAAAATGAAGATTTTGAATTTTTTCCTTCACTTTGCTGCTATTCCTGTGAAATTCCAATTTTGAAAATTTCGTGAAAAATTTGAAAATTGCTGCTGAACTATGAAGCCATCTGATGTCTTCCAAAAGTAAACATTTTTTTTAGAATTTTTAACCAAGAAAGGATGCAAGTATCGATGAAAAGTTACCACTAACATAAACTAGAAAATGTCATGAAAAAACTATCTCGGAATCAGAATGTTTAGGAAAAGCCTCCCAGAGTTATTAATCAAAAATAGAGAAAAAGAAACACATCCACAATTTCGGTCTACTTGCTTCTCAGCATAAATTCAAACACTAATAGGTTGTTAGTATACATTTTGACCAAAAAGTACAAGCCCACTCGCCACGTCAAGGCCACCTATTTAGAGTGGGTCCCTAACCCAACATTGGCGTAGTGCAGGGCGGCAGCCACCACCACCGCAACACCATACCAACAGGGGGAGAAACCCAGTGGCCAGGCAGCCCCACTTCTACCCGGCCAAGCCCCTGGCTCCAGGCCACACCACCCCACAGTAACAATGACCGCTGCAGTGCAACCACACAAATGTGAATACCTACCAAGTGCTCCCCGTCAGAGGGCTGGAAGAATGCTAGGCGGAAACCAAGAATGATTAATGCTTAAAGTGACAGTGGTCAGATGTGCAAAAAATGCTCTGGTCCTTAAGGTCATAATGGGCTGTGTCCTTAAGGGGTTAAACAGTTTGCAGGATAAAAAAAAATAACACCTAGGCCGTCTAGCCACTTCACCACACATGTAGCATGCCCTGACTATTAACTGGGGGGCTTTTCCCTGCAAGTTTAAACACAATTGGGAAGATTTATCAAGGGATTTAGAGCTCTTTTTTTGCTTACAAAAGTTGCACAAAAAGTAGCAGTAGCACCTAAGCAAATTTTTGTGTGACTTTTTGCTGTAAGCAAAAAGCTACAAAAGAGCCTACAAAAGTAAATTTTATTTTTCACTTTGCAGTGGTCAGGAATTTATTAAGTGCAAAAGTTAGACAAAAAGTCACAAGCCCTCCAAAACAGCGTAAATGTAAGCCAGCCCAGAGCTGGCTTACAAAACGGCTTTGGAGAGCAAAGTTTTATATTTCCCGCTGGCAGCCGTGATCACAGCTCCAGCAGGAAACATGATATAATAACTGTACAAAGGAGCCCGGGCTGGCATCACTCTGCAGCCGCCAGGCTCCGTCTGATTCCAACCCTGCTACCCTAACTTAATGATGGGGACGGGGACACTGATTTACATCCCCCCGCTTGTCTCCCACCAGCCCACACTGCACATCTCTCATCTGTCTGCAACATGTTGCAAGACTACAACTCCCAGCATGCCCTTACAGTGAGGGCATGCTGGGAGTTATAGTCTTGTAGCAGGTAGCGGGTCAGGAGATGTGCAGCGCAGGTGGGTGGGAGACAAGGAGGGGGATGTGAAGCAGTGTCCCCGTCCCCATCAATAAGTTAGGGTAGCGGGGTCAGAATCAGACAGAGCCCGGCGGCTGCAGAGTGATGCCAGCCCCGGCGCCTCAGATTTTCCATATCCCCTACTGTAATTTCATATTTCCCGCTGGGTCCCGTGATTGGCCGGGACCGGGCAGCCAATAACGGGACCCACCGGGAAATTTGATCTTACAGTAGGGACTAAAAACTCTGCTACCCTGTTATATGTTAAAAGGAGCCTGGGCTGGCCTCACTGCAGCTGCCCGGGACTCCATCATATATTATTCCCGCAGCGGCGTGGTAAGGAGCCCGGAATGACATAACTCTGCAGACTCCTGCACATCTCCCGGCCCGGCTGCGGGAGTCCCGGCGGCTGCAGTGTTATGTCAGCCGGGGCTCCTTACCACGGCGCCGCTGACTTTACTGTAATTTCAGAATTGAAATGACATTGATTTTGTAATCAACACCATCCAGAGAGTGCATTACCCCTCGCTACTTTGGCTTGCACAACTACAACTACCAGCATTCCCTCACAGTAAGGGCATTCTGGGAGTTGTAGTTGTGGGGCAGGTGACAAGTTTACCACCTGCCCCCTGCCACACAACTACAACTCCCAGCATGTCCTTACTGTAAGGGCATGTTGGGAGTTGTAGGGGGGGACGAGTGACAAGCTCGTCACCTGCCCCCTGCCGCACAACTACAACTCTCAGCATGTCCTCAGCATGCTGGGAGTTGGAGTCGTGCAGCAGGGGGTAGATGACAAGCTTGTCACTCGCCCTCACATCTCCCGCACCACATGACTACAAATACCAGCATGTCCTTACTGTAAGGGCATGCTGTGAGTTGTAGTAGGGTGGCACGGGCGATGCGCAGGCGGGTGACAATAAATGTATTAACATATTTTTCTTGTTTGTTTTTTTTCTCATTTCAGATCCATGTATCCTGTGGACTACTTCGGATTCAGTGGACTGCATAGATGACTAGCGTTTATTTAAAAAAAAAAGTCTGTTTAATGTTAATAAAATGGTTAAAGGAGAACTCCAGAATGGAAAAATTGTTCTCCATACTGCTGGCAGTAAAAAAAAAAAATAGATACATACCTTCACTCCCCTGGTGCCTCCGGTAACCCACTCCGGTCTCCGCCGTGATCCTCTTCCTGGTTGCCGGTTGTCGGCGAGTCATACTGCACTCAGCCAATCACCGGCCACAGCGAAGTCCCGACTCGGCCGGCGAGCGGCAGTGTGACGTTTTATATATATATATATATATATATATATATATATATATACACACACATATGGATAGATGTATTAAAATGAGTATATTTTATTTTTTATTTTATTTTTGTATTCACCATTATTACTGAAACAATAGGAGAAACAACAAAATAAAAACTAATAATAAAGCTAAAACTTTTTTTTTTTTAAATAAATTGTGAAAAACAATAAAACAGAATCGCTTGAAAAAGACGAGGCAGGCAAAGGAGCAAACAGCCAGAGAATTTACTCCACATTCTGAAAATTTATACATGCTTCAAAGTGTCGGGTTTTCTTCCCAGAAAATTCACATGATTTTAGGAGTGGTTTTAAGAAAAGATGAGTGATTTTGGATGAAATGTAGGGAACACGCCCCTTTTCCCCAAAACAATGCCTATTTTGTAGGGATTCTGTCGTTTTTTATCTGTCGCACATTCTGTCTCACGTTCTGTGCGACAGAATTTAGGCGTAAAGCCCAACAAAAAGAGTCGGAATCCTGTTAGTAAATGAGGGCCATTGTCTCCCCCTCTAACAGCCACTTCTGTCTAAGGGAGAGGCCAGACTATCACTTCCCCGCGCTGCTGCCTCATTGATTAGGCCCCAGGTGGAGGTTTCTCCAGGATCAGGTACGGAAATACACCCTTTCCTTGCCACACTGTCACAATTGGAAGAGGATATTTATTTATCTGTTAGTGAATACCTCTACCCTATTGTATCCCTTAAAGGGGTACTCTGCCCATAGAGATCTTTTCCCCTATCTAAAGGATAGGGGATAAGATGTCTCTGGGCGTAATACCCCTTTTAAGTTATATAACCTTCCATTGCCTTTGTCTCTGAATTCTTTAGTACAAACATTATAGGGGAGATTCATCAAAACTTGTGCAGAGGAAAAGTTGCTGAGTTGCCCATAGAAACCAATCAGATCGCTTCTTAAATTTTTTACAGGCCTCTTTAAAATGAAAGAAGCAATCTGATTGGTCGCTATGGGCAACTCAGCAACTTTTCCTCTGGACAAGTTTTAATTAATCTCCCTGTATATGTCAAACTTGGTATTGCATTTCACCATTGTAGTTCATGGCAATCTTTTTTACGGTGGGACATAAAAGGGGTTCTCCACTGCCCTGCCTTTCGGAGCTCCGCTCGCAGTAATGGAAGTTTATTACTCCGAAAGCTGTGTGCGGGCTTCCATGTTCGAGGCCGCCCCCTCGTGGCGTCACGTCCACCCCCTTGTGACTTCACGCCCGCCCCCTCGCGACGTCATGCCCGCCCCCTCAATGAAAGTCTATGGGAAGGGGGCGCGACCACTGTCACACCCCCTTCCCATAAACTTTCGTTGAGGGGGCGGGCGTGACGTCACGAGGGGGCGGCCTCAAACACGGAAGCCCGCACACAGCGTTTGGAGTAATAAACTTCCGGACACTGCGAGCGGAGCTCCGGAAGGCAGGGCAGTGGAGAACCCCTTTAACAACAATAGTAGATAATGTCATCATGGGTAATGTAATGGAAGCTATATGTGTAACTTATATTAACATGGCATATATTGTTCTCCCTTTTATTATTGTCAATGAGGGCACAGAATGATACTGCAACACAACAATGAAGAAAACTAAATATTTGCATCATTTGCACATGATCCCAGTGTTTTAAAGTGTTTGCAAGTCAGTGCCTTGTGTGGTAGCCCTTGGGGGGTGTATGGTAGTGGTGGTAGGATATCGGTATATAAGGGGTTAATGTTAACCCTATAGTTCGTGACGCCAGGCTGAGGGCTGGTATGCTGAGATAATGCTCTGGCCTATCGCCGCCCTTCCCAGTAATGATAGGTGCATGAAATGACTGAAGGTCCACAAGGAGATTGAACTTGAACTTGAACAACTTTACTTAAGTGCTTGTGATACATCCAAGACACAGTAACAGTCTCATACAAACAGTCCTTATATCGCTCAGTGACTGACAGTTGTTGCGGACCTTGAGCTATTTAGAAAGTCTCTGAATTTAGGGTAGATATTTGCAGATCCATCCAGATTTAGGGGTTATATTAGGTCCGGTGATGCTGCAGAGTGTCTGGGGATTGATACACTCTCTATTTGGAATTACTCAGCCGTTGCCGCAAGGCTCGGGCCTAACTCACTGCGATAGTTGCTGCGCAGATCCTTCTCGTTTGACAGCCCAGGAACAAGAGAGGGAAAACATGGCTGCCGCTCCCTTATATGGGCAGGGGGGCGGGGTGAATCCGATTGGTCCGAACATCTGTCATTCACCATTACACAGAGTAATGGGATTGCATACGTCACCGGGCCTCCAAAGGTCCTTAAGCAGAATACCATAGAGTTTACCTAGTCACGTGACCCGCAGGTCCTGCAACGCTATGGAAATGGTAATTAACCATTTATTTACATATATTACTATATTTACATCACCCTAACATAAATTACTAGGCTATTAGTTGGAATAGAGGCGACAAGGGGTAGGCTACACAACAGGGATCCCTACGTCCTAGGGACTCTGGCTATGGGGACCCACACATACATAGGTACCGTATAAGATGCGGTACTGGGACACCAAACTTGTATATGGGGCCGGTGCGGCACTGAACACAGCCATACAGACAATTCTGTACAGGCTCGGTCACACAGGTCTCTGATAAGCATGGCACATAAAATCTGACCCTAAACTATCCACCATTATTTCCAATGAAAATGCATGCATGAAATAAAAATATGTGACCTTACTTAGCTGAAGATTATGGTGTTTATATATTGCAGAGTTTAATTTGGTCCATTTGTGCTCATGTAGAACTTATTCAGAAAGTCTTCAGACCCTTTCACTTATTTAACATTTTGTTATGTCATATTCTTCAGCTTTGTGCTAAAATTAATAAAATTACAGTCCACCCCACCATTCTACGCTCAATACCCCATAATGAGAATGTGAAAACATTCATTTAGAAATGTTTGCAAAGGTATTAACCCCTTCCTCGATGGGACGTATGCATACGTCATAACAATACTCGGCACTGCCGCGGGCAGCGCAGGAGATCGTCGGCGGGACCCGGCTGTCAATCACAGCAGGAGTCCCGCCGCAGCTGCCGGGGACGCAATCGCGCTGATCCTGGCAGCATTAACCCCGTAAATGCCGTGATCAGGATTGAGCGCTCTCCCCCTGTTCACCAACGGCGGCGCCACGATACGATTGCGGGTCGCCGTTGGTTGCTATGGCAGCAGGAGGTCAGATCATGAAGCCTGTGGGCGATCCGATCATCCATTTTAAGTGACGCACTTCGGCATCTGAGGGGTTAATGGTGGACATCAGCGTGATCGCTGATGTCCACCATTACCGGTGGGTCCTGGGTTGCTGACACCGATCCGGGGCTGGCGGTCACCGGATGGCATAAATGCACGTCATGGTGCGCTAAGTACCACCGCACCGTGATGTACATTTATGTCCGTTGTCGTTAAGGGCTTAAAAAAATATGTAAACAAAAATTTGATGCGACTTTTTGATCGCTTTTTATACATTTTTTGAGTGTATCCAAAATTACCAAAAATACGCAATTTTGTACATGTACGACTTTAAACGTGTGGTTTATTTAACATTATGTGAATTCAGGTAGAAGACAGACATGGTGCACATCTACAATCTTGCACAATCATCTAATTGCTTCTCAGCAGAATTTCAAAAACTAACAGGTAGTTAGTATATGCGTTTTGATCAAAAAGTACAAAGCCCACTCTTCACGTCAAGGCCACCTATTTAGAGTGGGTCCCTAACGTCCCTAGCATAAAATGGCGCAGCACTGGGCGGCGACCACCACCGCCGCGACACCAGTCCCCACAGGGGGAACGACCCACTGGCCGAGCGGCCCCAATGCCACTCAAACCAGTCCATGGGTCGCACCTCCCCGCAGACACCGCGCCACGGCAGCAACAGACGCCGCACAGCACCACACCAGTGTGAACAGGATGCTACAGCTCACTTACCATGCTCTCCCAGTCAGACTGGGAGGCTGCCAGGAAAGAAAAGGCCCATGTGTAGCTAACTACTACTTATATAGGTTTGGGCTGAGGGGGTGGGGAAGAGTGCAGACAACATGTAAAAAAGTGCAGACAACATGTAAAAAAAATGCATTCGTTAATTCGGATCTTTCGTTATATCTGTAAAATTCGTTAAATTTAGCATTCGTTACTAAACGAAATGCACATTAGTTTCACTTGCTGATCCTCTTTTGTAATAAATAGCAGGTGTTACCTTAGGATTCTTGTTGTTTTCACCTTTTTTTTGCAGTTTTCTCTGTGTAGGAAGGCAAGTTTTCCTCAGGTAAACCCAATGAAAACAATCTAATTAATTCCTTACATTCGGTTTACTGATAACGAATGCATTCGTTATTCGTTAACATGCATTATTCGTTATGTGTTATTTAACTAATGCATTCGTTAACTGTAGATTCGTATTCGTATTATTTTTTGGACATATTCGATTTTTTTTTTCGTGCATTCGGATTGTAAGAACACCCGAAAACGGGAAAATTCGTTAAGTTTAGTATTCGTTCCAAAACGAATTGTACATGTCTACTGAAAACATCCCACAGCATGATGCTGCCATCACCATGCTTCACTGTAGAGATGGTATTGGAAGAGTGCCTGGTTTCCTCCAAACATGCTTAGAACTAAGGCAAAAAAGTACAATTTTGGTTTAATCAGACCAGAATATTTGGGCTTTTATGTGTCTTTAACTGGACAGATTCTTAATTCTGGCCACTCTGTCATAAAGCCCATATTGGTAGAGGCTGCAGTAATGGTTAACTGTCTGAAAGTTTCTCCCATCTTTGGAACTCAGTCAGAGAGACCATTGGGTTCTTGGTCATCTCTCTTATGTTGGGAATTATGGAGGCCATTGTGCTCTTAGGAACTTTCAATGCAGCAGAATTTTTTTGTACCCTTCGCCAGATCTGCACCTTCACACACTCCGGTATCTGAGCTCTACAGGCAGTTTTTTCAACCACATGGCTTGTTTATTACTCTAATATGCATTAGCTGGGAAACCCTATATAGACAGTGCTGTGTCTTTCCAAATAATATCCAATCAAATGAAATTACCACAGGTGACTCCAATCAAGGTGTAGAAACATCTCAGAGATGAAGAAGAGAAGTGGGAGGAGCCAGAGCTAAATTTCAAGTGTCGCAGCAAAGGGTCTGAATGCTTATGTCCATACAAAGTTTTTATTGTTAATTAATTTGCATAAATAAAACATTTTTTTCACTTTTTCATTATGGAGCGTTGAGTACACAATGACTTCTTTATTTTTTTATTTTTTATTTATTTATTTTTTAGCACAAGGAGCAACATATCAAAATATGAAAAACTAAAAGGGTTCTTAATGTATTTAAATGCTCTGTATATCCAGCTCTGATTGTTTTTCTAGTGTAGCATTCTTTTTTAAGCATTGCTAAACTGAAATATCAGTAGTTTTTTTTCTTTTTTTTTTACCTTTATTGGTAGCAGAATATTTGTCTTTGAAAAACTGGCCTAAAAGTGAACAAGATTCAAGTTCTCCAGTCATACTGACTACAATCTTCTGCCATGCTGCCATCACCATGCTTCACTGTAGAGATGGTATTGGAAGAGTGCCTGGTTTCCTCCAAACATGCTTAGAACTAAGGCAAAAAAGTACAATTTTGGTTTAATCAGACCAGAATATTTGGGCTTTTATGTGTCTTTAACTGGACAGATTCTTAATTCTGGCCACTCTGTCATAAAGCCCATATTGGTAGAGGCTGCAGTAATGGTTAACTGTCTGAAAGTTTCTCCCATCTTTGGAACTCAGTCAGAGAGACCATTGGGTTCTTGGTCATCTCTCTTATGTTGGGAATTATGGAGGCCATTGTGCTCTTAGGAACTTTCAATGCAGCAGAATTTTTTTGTACCCTTCGCCAGATCTGCACCTTCACACACTCCGGTATCTGAGCTCTACAGGCAGTTTTTTCAACCACATGGCTTGTTTATTACTCTAATATGCATTAGCTGGGAAACCCTATATAGACAGTGCTGTGTCTTTCCAAATAATATCCAATCAAATGAAATTACCACAGGTGACTCCAATCAAGGTGTAGAAACATCTCAGAGATGAAGAAGAGAAGTGGGAGGAGCCAGAGCTAAATTTCAAGTGTCGCAGCAAAGGGTCTGAATGCTTATGTCCATACAAAGTTTTTATTGTTAATTAATTTGCATAAATAAAACATTTTTTTCACTTTTTCATTATGGAGCGTTGAGTACACAATGACTTCTTTATTTTTTTATTTTTTATTTATTTATTTTTTAGCACAAGGAGCAACATATCAAAATATGAAAAACTAAAAGGGTTCTTAATGTATTTAAATGCTCTGTATATCCAGCTCTGATTGTTTTTCTAGTGTAGCATTCTTTTTTAAGCATTGCTAAACTGAAATATCAGTAGTTTTTTTTCTTTTTTTTTTACCTTTATTGGTAGCAGAATATTTGTCTTTGAAAAACTGGCCTAAAAGTGAACAAGATTCAAGTTCTCCAGTCATACTGACTACAATCTTCCCTATAATACCTTCAACATGCAAAACCTTTTTATAATGACATTTCATTTTTATTTTAGCAGTTCAATTACCATGAATTGCTCCCTCTAAACAGATGCCATATCCATTAATCTAAACAGCCCGGTCTTTGCCAGGTTTTCGCAATGTCACCTCTCCGGATGTCTGGCAGGCCAACCAAGTCATCACTGGAGCACAATTTTACAAGCAAAAAATAAAATAAAAAATCACAGTTATTTACCATACGTTTTATGTGATGTGATTTATGATCTATCTCCTTAGTCCAGGGTCCCACACAGCGCATCTGCAGCGTATTTGACGCTGCAGATGCACTGCCGACAGTCACAGAGCAACGGTAGTCACTAATAAGGCGAGCTCCCTTCTCCCTTTAGCTCTGTATATCCGCTCGTAGCGATGGATTGCCGCCAGCAGTCATATGCTGACACACAGAGCTACCCAGCCGCAGCAGGGAGCTCGCTCTGCAGTCACTCTGTGACTGTCAGATACACTGTGGATGGGCTGTGTGTGACCCTACCCTAAATGTATTTTTTTAACTATTTGTGTATAGAACTATGAAACAAATGTTGCAGTCATCAAGTGAATTATGCTACATGAAAACATTAAAGGGGCCCGACCACACTACAGAGTTTCCACCCAAAAAGATTCTGGAGATTTCATGTGCGGTAGGCAGAATGGACACCTATGTCCATGTGGACATTGGCCCTGATTTACTAAGAGTGTTGTGTAGTTTTCTTTGTGGGTTTTATTTCCCTACAATTTTTTTTCCATGGTATTTACTAAGGTTTCTGTCACGATGCCGGCTGGCAGGTAGTGGACCCTCTGTGCCAGAGAGGGATTGGCGTGGACCGTGCTAGTGGACCGGTTCTAAGCCACTACTGGTTTTCACCAGAGCCCGCCGCAAAGCGGGATGGTCTTGCTGCGGCGGTAGTGACCAGGTCGTATCCACTAGCAACGGCTCACCTCTCTGGCTGCTGAAGATAGGCGCGGTACAAGGGAGTAGGCAGAAGCAAGGTCGGACGTAGCAGAAGGTCGGGGCAGGCAGCAAGGATCGTAGTCAGGGGCAACGGCAGAAGGTCTGGAAACACAGGCAAGGAACACACAAGGAACGCTTTCACTGGCACTAAGGCAACAAGATCCGGCAAGGGAGTGCAAGGGAAGTGAGGTAATATAGGGAAGTGCACAGGTGAAAACCCTAATTGGAACCACTGCGCCAATCAGCGGCGCAGTGGCCCTTTAAATCGCAGAGACCCGGCGCGCGCGCGCCCTAGGGAGCGGGGCCGCGCGCGCCGGGACAGAACAGACGGGGAGCGAGTCAGGTAGGGAAGCCGGGGTGCGCATCGCGAGCGGGCGCTACCCGCATCGCGAATCGCATCCCGGCTGGCAGCAGGATCGCAGCGCCCCGGGTCAGAGGACGTGACCGGAGCGCTGCAGCGGAGGGAGTGAAGCGAGCGCTCCGGGGAGGAGCGGGGACCCGGAGCGCTCGGCGTAACAGTACCCCCCCCCTTGGGTCTCCCCCTCTTCTTGGAGCCTGAGAACCTGAGGAGCAGACTTTTGTCAAGGATGTTGTCCTCAGGTTCCCAGGATCTCTCTTCAGGACCACAACCCTCCCAGTCAACTAAAAAAAAATTTTTCCCTCTGACCTTTTTGGCAGCCAAAATTTCCTTGACCGAGAAGACGTCCGAGGAGCCGGAAACAGGAGTGGGAGGAACAGATTTGGGAGAAAAACGGTTGAGGATGAGTGGTTTGAGAAGAGAGACGTGAAAGGCATTAGGGATACGAAGAGAAGGAGGAAGAAGAAGTTTATAAGAGACAGGATTAATTTGACACAAAATTTTGAAAGGACCAAGATAGCGTGGTCCCAACTTGTAGCTAGGGACACGGAAGCGGACATATTTAGCAGAGAGCCATACCTTGTCTCCAGGGGAAAAAACGGGGGGAGCTCTTCTCTTCTTATCCGCGAACCTCTTCATGCGTGAAGAAGCCTGTAAAAGAGAATTTTGGGTCTCTCTCCATATAATGGAAAGGTCACGAGAAATTTCATCCACAGCGGGCAGACCAGAGGGCAAGGGGGTAGGGAGGGGGGGAAGAGGGTGACGGCCGTACACCACGAAAAATGGGGATTTGGAGGAAGATTCAGAGACCCTGAAGTTATACGAAAATTCGGCCCATGGAAGGAGATCTGCCCAGTCATCCTGGCGGGAGGAAACAAAATGTCGCAAATAATCACCCAGGATCTGGTTAATTCTTTCTACTTGTCCATTGGACTGGGGATGATATGCAGAGGAAAAATTTAATTTAATCTTGAGTTGTTTACAGAGAGCCCTCCAGAATTTAGACACGAATTGGACCCCTCTATCCGAGACAATCTGCGTAGGCAACCCGTGAAGACGAAAAATGTGTACAAAAAATTGTTTAGCCAACTGAGGCGCAGAAGGAAGACCAGGAAGAGGGATGAAATGTGCCATTTTGGAGAATCGATCAACGACCACCCAAATAACGGTGTTGCCACGGGAAGGGGGTAAATCAGTAATAAAATCCATACCAATCAGAGACCAAGGCTGTTCGGGGACAGGCAGAGGATGAAGAAAACCAGCGGGCTTCTGGCGAGGAGTCTTATCCCGGGCACAGATAGTGCAGGCTCGCACAAAGTCCCCAACATCCGTCTCCAGAGTCGGCCACCAATAGAAGCGGGAGATGAGTTGCACAGATTTCTTGATGCCCGCATGACCTGCGAGATGGGAGGAGTGACCCCATTTGAGGATTCCGAGGCGTTGGCGTGGAGAAACAAAGGTCTTTCCTGGAGGAGTCTGCCTGATGGAGGCAGGAGAAGTGGAGATCAGGCAGTCAGGTGGAATGATGTGTTGCGGAGGGAGATCAACTTCTGAGGCATCCGAGGAACGAGAGAGAGCATCGGCCCTAATGTTCTTATCGGCAGGACGAAAGTGAATCTCAAAATTAAATCGGGCAAAGAACAGAGACCACCGGGCCTGGCGAGGATTCAGCCGTTGGGCCGACTGGAGGTAGGAGAGGTTCTTGTGGTCGGTGTAGATAATAACAGGAAATCTTGATCCCTCCAGCAGATGCCTCCATTCCTCAAGTGCTAATTTAATGGCTAGAAGCTCTCGATCCCCGATGGAGTAGTTCCTCTCCGCTGGAGAGAAGGTCCTAGAGAAAAAACCACAAGTGACAGCATGCCCGGAAGGATTTTTTTGTAGAAGAACAGCTCCAGCTCCTACTGAGGAGGCATCAACCTCCAATAGGAAGGGTTTGGAAGGGTCAGGTCTGGAGAGCACGGGAGCCGAAGAAAAGGCAGACTTGAGTCGTTTAAAGGAGTCTTCTGCTTGAGGAGGCCAGGACTTGGGATCAGCATTTTTCTTGGTTAAAGCCACGATAGGAGCCACAATGGTAGAAAAATGTGGAATAAATTGCCTGTAATAATTGGCGAACCCCAAAAAGCGTTGGATAGCACGGAGTCCGGAGGGGCGTGGCCAATTTAAGACGGCAGAGAGTTTGTCTGGATCCATCTGTAGTCCCTGGCCAGAGACCAAATATCCTAGAAAAGGAAGAGATTGGCATTCAAACAGACATTTCTCAATTTTGGCATAGAGTTGGTTGTCACGAAGTCTCTGAAGAACCATACGGACATGCTGGCGGTGTTCTTCTAGATTGGCAGAAAAAATTAGGATATCGTCCAGATATACCACAACACAGGAGTATAATAGATCACGAAAAATTTCATTGACAAAGTCTTGGAAGACGGCAGGGGCATTACACAGTCCAAAGGGCATGACCAGATACTCAAAGTGTCCATCTCTGGTGTTAAATGCCGTTTTCCACTCGTCCCCCTCTCTGATGCGGATGAGGTTATAGGCGCCTCTTAAGTCCAATTTAGTGAAGATGTGGGCACCTTGGAGGCGATCAAAGAGTTCAGAGATGAGGGGTAAGGGGTAGCGGTTCTTAACCGTGATTTTATTAAGACCGCGGTAGTCAATGCAAGGACGTAGGGAGCCATCTTTTTTGGACACAAAGAAAAATCCGGCTCCGGCAGGAGAGGAGGATTTACGGATAAAGCCCTTTTTTAGATTCTCCTGGACGTATTCGGACATGGCAAGAGTCTCTGGGGCAGAGAGAGGATAAATTCTGCCCCGGGGTGGAGTAGTACCCGGGAGGAGGTCGATAGGGCAATCATAAGGCCTGTGAGGAGGTAGAGTCTCAGCTTGTTTTTTGCAGAAAACATCCGCGAAGTCCATATAGGCCTTAGGGAGACCGGTTACTGGAGGAACCACAGAGTTACGGCAAGGGTTACTGGGAACCGGTTTTAGACAGTTCTTGGAACAAGAGGACCCCCAACTCTTGATCTCCCCAGTGGACCAATCCAGGGTTGGGGAATGAAGTTGAAGCCAGGGAAGTCCAAGGAGAATCTCCGAGGTGCAATTGGGGAGGACCAAAAGTTCAATCCTCTCATGATGAGATCCGATGCTCATAAGAAGGGGCTCCGTGCGGAAACGTATGGTACAGTCCAATCTTTCATTATTTACACAATTGATGTAGAGGGGTCTGGCGAGACCGGTCACTGGGATGTTGAACCTGTTGACGAGAGAGGCTAAAATAAAATTTCCTGCAGATCCAGAGTCCAAGAAAGCCACTGTAGAGAAGGAGAAGGCAGAGGCAGACAACCGCACAGGCACAGTAAGACGTGGAGAAGCAGAGTAGACATCAAGGACTGTCTCACCTTTGTGCGGAGTCAGCGTACGTCTTTCCAGGCGGGGAGGACGGATAGGACAATCCCTCAGGAAGTGTTCGGTACTAGCACAGTACAGGCAGAGGTTCTCCATACGGCGTCGTGTCCTCTCTTGGGGTGTCAGGCGAGACCGGTCGACCTGCATAGCCTCCACGGCGGGGGGCACAGGAACAGATTGCAGGGGACCAGAGGAGAGAGGAGCCGAGGAGACGAAACGCCTCGTGCGAACAGAGTCCATATCTTGGCGGAGTTCCTGACGCCTTTCAGAAAAACGCATGTCAATGCGAGTGGCTAGGTGAATAAGTTCATGTAGATTAGCAGGAATTTCTCGTGCGGCCAGAACATCTTTAATGTTGCTGGATAGGCCTTTTTTGAAGGTCGCGCAGAGGGCCTCATTATTCCAGGACAATTCTGAAGCAAGTGTACGGAATTGTACGGCGTACTCGCCAACGGAAGAATTACCCTGGACCAGGTTCAACAGGGCAGTCTCAGCAGAAGAGGCTCGGGCAGGTTCCTCAAAGACACTTCGGATTTCCGAGAAGAAGGAGTGTACAGAGGCAGTGACGGGGTCATTGCGGTCCCAGAGCGGTGTGGCCCATGACAGGGCTTTTCCGGACAGAAGACTGACTACGAAAGCCACCTTAGACCTTTCAGTGGGAAACAGGTCCGACATCATCTCCAGATGCAGGGAACATTGGGAGAGAAAGCCCCGGCAAAACTTAGAGTCCCCATCAAATTTATCTGGCAAGGATAAGCGTATCCCAGGAGCGGCCACTCGCTGCGGAGGAGGTGCAGGAGCTGGCGGAGGAGATGACTGCTGAAGCTGTGGTAGCAACTGTTGTAGCATAACGGTCAGTTGAGACAGCTGTTGGCCTTGTTGCGCTATCTGTTGTGACTGCTGGGCGACCACCGTGGTGAGGTCAGCGACAACTGGCAGAGGAACTTCAGCGGGATCCATGGCCGGATCTACTGTCACGATGCCGGCTGGCAGGTAGTGGACCCTCTGTGCCAGAGAGGGATTGGCGTGGACCGTGCTAGTGGACCGGTTCTAAGCCACTACTGGTTTTCACCAGAGCCCGCCGCAAAGCGGGATGGTCTTGCTGCGGCGGTAGTGACCAGGTCGTATCCACTAGCAACGGCTCACCTCTCTGGCTGCTGAAGATAGGCGCGGTACAAGGGAGTAGGCAGAAGCAAGGTCGGACGTAGCAGAAGGTCGGGGCAGGCAGCAAGGATCGTAGTCAGGGGCAACGGCAGAAGGTCTGGAAACACAGGCAAGGAACACACAAGGAACGCTTTCACTGGCACTAAGGCAACAAGATCCGGCAAGGGAGTGCAAGGGAAGTGAGGTAATATAGGGAAGTGCACAGGTGAAAACCCTAATTGGAACCACTGCGCCAATCAGCGGCGCAGTGGCCCTTTAAATCGCAGAGACCCGGCGCGCGCGCGCCCTAGGGAGCGGGGCCGCGCGCGCCGGGACAGAACAGACGGGGAGCGAGTCAGGTAGGGAAGCCGGGGTGCGCATCGCGAGCGGGCGCTACCCGCATCGCGAATCGCATCCCGGCTGGCAGCAGGATCGCAGCGCCCCGGGTCAGAGGACGTGACCGGAGCGCTGCAGCGGAGGGAGTGAAGCGAGCGCTCCGGGGAGGAGCGGGGACCCGGAGCGCTCGGCGTAACAGTTTCCCTACATTTTGCACTTTTCCCTTCATTTTGCTTTTTTTTTTTTTTACACATGCTCTGATCTGTCGGGTTTTCCTCAGCTCAAATCCACCACATTTTCTGTGGAAACCTTAGTAAATATGTCGGATTTTTGTGTAAATGTTGGGGGCACTCCACTTTTACCGCCGGCCACGCCCCCTTTTCAGGTTCTCTTAGTAATATGGAGAGTTAGTCATTTTTTTTTTCAATTCTGGCGCAACTTCTGGCACACATTCTGGTGCAGACAGAATTTCTGGCACAATGCGCCAGAATCTGGCACACAACCCGACAAAACATCTCAGGTTTACAATAGTAAATAGTCCGGAGGAGTCCGGAATCCAGAAATTCTGCAGTGTGTACAAAGCAGCAGAATCTCATTGAAAACAATTGTTCATGAACCTTTTGATCAAAATGTTCAAGTCCACTCATCCTGTCAAGGCCAACTAATAAGACTGGGTCCCTCAACTAACACTGGCACAGTGCTGGGCGGTGACCACTGGTGCCACGACACCAAGCCCCCAGGGGCAATAACACAGGGGCCAGGCAGCCCCACTGCTTCCCAACCAAGCCCCGCGCTCTGGGCCACACCACCCCACAGACAAAGCATCACAGCAACAATGGACACCAAAAAGCACCACATCAATGCGAACACCTTGCATTGCCATCAATAGGGACAGTCCTGAATGCAAACAGAACTTCTACATGGAATTTCCTCCAAAATGTGAATTTGATAATGTGCCTGGGCCCATACGAAAATACTGAAAGTATATCTACAATCCAATTTACATACTGGCCTGGAAATCCTCTTTGTGATAATGAATTGGCTGTATGTGCACCTCTACGTAAAGCCACACATGACAAAAACTAAATTAAACTTAAAAGTGTAAACTATCCAAAAAGTGCAGAATAGACATTAAAACTTTTGGGAAAGTGCCCCCTGATGGGAATGCACATGGTGTTAATAGTAGACAAACTGTAATGACCATCTCTTAATTACAACAGTAAGTTTTCTTTCTCGAAGCAGGAAATTAAAAAAGCTGGAATTTTTTTTTTCTACATTCTACTTAATAAAACATTAAGATCTGATCTCTACTAATAAAATACTTATAAAACATAACTTTTTTCCTAACTTCAGTTTTGATGGAGTGGATTTAATAAACCCCCACTGACTGTGGAACAACCTAGTAGAAGTTGCGAGTAGTTCTGCCTGACGCTGAACATTTCTTCTGGAATTTTTAAATTCTTTCGTTTCATCGGAGTAGAACATCAATCTTTTTTAAGAACCATCTCTTGCTACTGCCAGGAGTGTCTCAGCGGGGAGCATTTTCATATTCTAAGTGGCCTATCCGTTATAAAGATAATGAAACCACGCTAGTCCTGATGCACAACAGCTGCTTAGTGTCCCTCCATTCCACCAGCCACTGGTAATTTGATTTTTGCTTCCCAAGCAGATAGGGGTCAATGGCGGTCTTCTTCAGCCATTCATTTGCCTTCAATCTACTGGATAGTTTTCAATATCTTTCATAATGTGGATATTCTAGATTATATTTGCATGTTGGCTTTGCTCTTATTTCTGGTTTATACTAAAAACTTTCCAACCAAAATTGACATTAAAGATTCATCTTTATTGGTTTTATAATGGGGTGAAATGTCAACCCAGAAAGCCTTGCGGCCACATACAAAGTAGTATTTATTTATTTATTTTTATTTATTTATTTATTTTTTTAAAACAAGTGTTTATTTATTTTTTATAATAATTTATTAAAACAATCCCAACTGACAGAGTCGTGTAGATAAAAAAAAAAAATTCTAAGACCTAGGTAGAAAAACCTAAAGGTCCTAATGTCCCAATCGTCCAGTTAAAAGATCTGGTCAGTCCACTGATCTGCATTTGGAGAAAGGCAATTCTGCAGCTCCTCGGGAATTCCACAGTGCAGATCAGTTCACTAGGTGCCAGTAATCAACTCTAGAGTGAAATTATAAAGAAAAGTGTAGGACAGTGTTTTCTGTCCAGTGTGCCTCCAGCTGTTGCAACACTACAACTCCCAGCAAGCTTGAGTTGTAGTTTGGCAACAGTTGAGGCACCCTGGTTGGAAAACACTGGTATAGAGGCATAGATGGAAACCACTAGACTCTGCTGCAAAAAATTGCTTGGGCAACCCCCTCTTACCCAGGCCCTGGACAACACACATGAACAACTCCATCCCTGCTGATCCGAAACCTCCCTCCGAAGACCCCCTAAATATTTATATATATATATATATATATATATATATATATATGTGTGTGTGTGTGTATATAAGGAAGGTAGTGGAAGACAGCACACCAAGTTGTTTTTTTAAATAAGTGGTAGTTTATTCACCCATACAATACAGGTAATGTAACGTGCTTGAGAAAGACCTGTTCAGGTTGAAATGTTGCATTACCTGTATTGTATTGGTGAATAAACTACCACTAGTTTTAAAAGCTACTTTGGAGTGCCGTCTTACACTACCTTCCTTTCCAATTAGAAAGACATCACTTGCATCATCCATTCCACATATATATATATATATATATATATATATATCTTCTACACATGATAATACAGTATACCTATATATACTAGTCATAAAATTGCCAAATAATACCAGTATGCTGCTATTACTGTTAATTAATAAAACCCAGACTCTACAGGTCAGTATTCTCCCCTCCATACAATGGCCTGATACAGGTAGGTACTAGCTGTACGCAGGATCTGTATACCATATAAGTAATTACAGTTAAATCCAGTGATTCACAGGCAGAGTCTTCTCTTGATCCCAGCCTTTTTCTGCTCAGGGAACCCCTCGTAAAAAAAAAATTAGAGGGGTGTACATGGTTAACAGAAGGTTGTAGAGGGTTGTACATGGGTGACTGGGTGACAGATCGGTGTACATGGGTGACAGGAAAGTGGAAAATGGTGAAAGGGGGTAACATAGGGGTGACAAAGGGGGGGTGGACAGGGTGACAGAGGGGAGAGTGTGCATTACCTTAATTTAGATGAGCTGAGCCGTCCTTCTGCGGGGGGCCAGGAAGAATCGGTGGGCCGAGAAGAATCAGGCGGGCTGGAAGATAATAAGGTATGGCCGGCGAGAACATAGTAAGGAGGGCAGGCGGGAACATAGTCCGGGGGGCTGGCGGGAACATAGTCCGGGGGGCCGGCGGGAACATAGTCCGGGGGGCCGGCGGGAACATAGTCCAGGGGGCCGGCGGGAACATAGTCCGGGGGCCAGCGCACCATCCCCTACATTTATCCCCTTCCCAGCCTGCGCGCCTGTGACTCACTCATGGCACCGCAGGTGGGACGCTGTGTGCGCAGTGCGCACGTACACACAATGTGCACGCAGGCTTCTCTTCCCCTTTGCACTGCCGTGATTCACAGGCGCGCAGGCCGGGCGGGAGATTTAAAAAAAAATATTTACCCGCTGGAGCCCGCGGAAGCCTTGGCAGTTCTGAACGGAACTCCGGTTGGGAATCACTCAAGTAATTACAGTTAAATCCAGTGATTCATGGGTGGTGTCTTCTCTGATCAGAATTTTTTACTCTTCCTTTTTTTTATCCATCTGGTCCAGACCATCATGAAGCCTCTGCAGGCATGGCTAAATAATACCAGAGTTCTGTAACTGACCAAATCCAGTATACAAGACAAACATTACCGCTATAGAATTGCTACCATTACTTCACATACTGACTGGTTAACACTTCTATACAGTAATTACTGTTAATAAATAAAAACATAATCTACAGGCTAATATCCCCCTCCCCATACACTGGTATTTGCAAGTATTTACATACAGGACCATATAGAGGTAGGTACCAGCTGTACACAGGATCTGTATACCATATAAGTGATTATAGTTGCATCCAGTGACTCAAAAGTGGCGTCTTCTCAGAATTGTAAACTCTTACTTTTTTTATTTTTCCGGTCCAGACAATCATGAAGACATTCCAAGCATGACTCGTCTTTGTGGAATCTTCTGGATGAACATTTTTTGGCTCTTTACTCTAGTGGGGGGGGGGGAACCACAATAATAACCTATCTTTCTAGGGGCCTAGCTGCAAAGTGGAGTTCCTGCCTACAGAGTAAACAAACCCTCTTCTCTCCTACTGGTATGCCCCATCCACTAATGTTACATGATGATGATCATCATCACAGGTCTTTCAGATAATTATCATACACCTCCAGCAACTACAGCACAACTGGCTAAGGGGCCCGGTCGCAACTGCGACCATTGTAACCCTTATTGCCACACGACTGTCTAAAAGCACATCCACTGTTGTGGGACAACCACAGTTGGTGATCAGTACAATTATTGGGAATCCTCAGGGAATCTCTCGTGACCTGTGTGGATGTACCCCCAAATTAGTGTTTTCCAAACAGTTTGCTCCAGCTGGTGCAAAACTACAACTCCCAGCATGCCCGGACAGCCAAAGGCTGTCCGGGCATGCTGGGAGTTGTTGTTTTGCAACAGCTAGAGGGCTGGAAAGAGGTCTGGAAAACACTGCCCTAAATAGACATAACAAAAATTAAAGTTCAAACTAAAGTTCCCCCCTAGACAAACATGATCATTTTCTTTCAAGAACAGCACCACAATTGCCCTTGGGTTGGTTCTAGTATTACATCTACGCTCAGCTGCAATACCACAATCCAACTTTGGAGAACTGTGGCGCTGTTTTCAAAAATTTTTTTTATATAATTCTGGAAATACCCTTTGTATGGATATCCAATTACCAGCAAATGCAATTTATGTGCTGTATAACTTAGAGCCCCAGAACTTTCTATGATAACTTTGATTTGTTTGTGGTTTTACGATCTCTGCTTAAAGGAATTGAACACGAGTCTTCATTCTTAAAGGGGTACTCCATTGGAAAACATTTTTTTTAAATCAACTGGTGCCAGAAAGTTAAACAGATTTGTAAATGACTTCTATTAAAGAATCTTAATCCTTCCAGTACTTATTAGCAGCTGTTTGCTACAGAGGAAAATCTTTATTTTTTGAATTTCCTTTTTGTGTTGTCCACAGTGCTCTCTGCTGACACCTGATCCCCTTATCAGGAACTATCCAGAGCAGGAGAAAATCCCCATTGCAAACCTATGCTGCTCTGGACAGTTCCTGGCACAGACAGAGGTGTCAGCAGAGAGCACTGGGGACAAGACAAAAAAGAAATTGAAAAAGTAAAGAATTTCCTCTGTTGCATACAGCTGCTAAAAAGTACTAAAAGGATTAAGATTTTTTAATAGAAGTAATTTACAAATCTGTTTAACTTTCTGGCAGCATTTCATAAAAATAAAAAAATAAAAAGTTTTCCCCCGGAGTACCCATTTAACGTCCAAAATGGAATAGATGAAAACAGTGCAAGAGCCTTGGGGCAAAAAAAGGTATGACACAATGGAAGGTATGACTGAAAGGGAATCTGTCAGCTGCAGTTCAGGTTCCAAACTTCTGACAGCATTAGATAACTGTGCAAGTAGACATTTTACCTTTGCATATATCTGTCGGTGCCTCCAGTGCATAGAAATAAATGCTTATATTCTTCTGTGCAAAGAGTAAAAGAGGTGTTCCCAAGCCCCTGAAGTGCTGAGGGCTGGAATGTGGAATGCTTCCTAGCTCCCTATCCCATCCCTATCCCTGCTTGATTGACAGTCATCTGGAAGCAGAGCCCTGTTTCCAAAACTTCTTCCTGCACTGTTCATGCAAATTGTGCTCAGGTGTGAGATTTGTAAACAGGGCTCAGCTTCCAGCTGACTGTCAATCAAGCAGGGACAAGGATGGAAGGGAGAGGGAGGAGGTGTATCAGCACTCAACACTTCAGGGGTTTAAGAAGCCTCTTTGACACTTTGCACCAGAGAATAATGGCATTTTTCCATGTTAACCCCTTAAGGACACATGACGTACTGGAACGTCATGTGTCCGCTCCCGATCTATAACGCGGGGCCACGGCGGGTCGGACCCGTGGCTAATAGCGCGCGGCATTGATCGCAGTGCCACGCGCTATTAACCCTTTAGATGCGGCGTTCAAAGTTGAACGCCGCCTCTAGAGTGAAAGTGAAACCATGCCGGTTAGCTCAGTGGGCAAAAGCGCGGCATCCCGAACAGCTTACAGGACAGCAGGAGGGTCCCAACCTGCCACCTCGCTGTCCGATCGCCGAATGACTGCTCAGTGCCTAAGATCCAGGCATGAGCAGTCAAGCGGCAGAATCATCGATCACTGGTTTCCTATGAGAAACCAGTGATCAATGTAAAAGCAATGTAAAAGCTATAACACTGCAAAAAAAAAAGTGAAAACAAAAAGTGAATAAAGATCATTTAACCCCTTCCCTATTAAAAGTTTGAATCACCCCCCTTTTCCCATAAAGCAAAAAAACACAAATAAACATATGTGGTATCGCCGCGTGCGGAAATGTCCGAATTATAAAAATATATCATTAATTAAACCGCACGGTCAATGGCGTACGCGCAAAAAAATTCCAAAGTCCAAAATAGTGCATTTTTGGTCACTTTTTATATCATGAAAAAATGAATCAATAAGTCCTATCAATGCAAAAATGGTACCGTTAAAAACTTCAGATCGCAGTGCAAAAAATGAGCCCTCATACCGCCGCATACGCAGAAAAATAAAAAAGTTATAGGGGTCAGAAGATGACAATTTTAAACATATTAATTTTCCTGCATGAAGTTATGATTTTTTCCAGAAGTCCGACAAAATCAAACCTATATAAGTAGGGTATCATTTTAATCGTATGGACCTACAGAATAAAGAGAAGGTGCCATTTTTACCGAAAAATTTACTACGTAGAAACGGAAGCCCCCAAAAAGTTACAAAATGGCAGGGGTTTTTTCAATTTTGTCTCACAATGATTTTTTTTTCTGTTTCACCGTAGATTTTTTGGGCAAAATGACAAAATGAATAAGCAATCATATGGATTTTTAGGTGCAACATTGAAAGAGTTATGATTTTTTAAAGGCAAGGAGCAAAAAACAGAAATGCAAAAACGGAAAAAACCCCGGTCCTTAAGGGGTTAAAGAGTACCTGTCATGATCTTGTTAAATTTTATAATCCTCTCAGTTTATGGCCCCCCTTCATGATAAACCACCCCCTGCCTTTATTTGTATAATTTTTTCGTTTTCTACCTTGATGTTTCTCTGCATGTTCTGCTCAGTCAGATTCACAGACTGGGAAGGGGCGTTCCCCAGCAGTTGTGACATCGTCTGAAGCCGTACAGGGGAGAACTTTCTCCCTCACTCTGCTACACACAGCCCAGAGCAGTACAGTGTGTGAGATGAGCTATGATTGGATAAGGCTTCACGTACCCCCTCAGCATTTCCTGATTTTGAACTTCTGCCAGGCCAGCACAAACTTTCTGATCAAAGGGTGTTGAAGACCAGCAACCACGATGATCAGCCAATCGGCATCCTCAATTATTCAATGAATGGGGTCTGTCCCATTCATTGTATAGTGGTGGTGCTGGGTAACTGCAGCTTGGCTTCTATTCCCTCTTGTTTCCAGTTTGAGTGCGGTCATCTTGATTGTGGATTCTTCGTTGCACAGAGTATGTTAAAATATTGCTTCACTTTTCATTATATAATCGCTATTATTGAAAGTGGAATAGCTTTTTAAGTAGAGCATTAGAAGTCATAATCTAAGGATTCTTCACCGTTTTCTCAATATTGGTTTTAAAGTTATTGAATGTGAGATATTCACATGGATTTAACTTCTTACCATCCTGAGTGGTAAAGGTTATTATTTGGCTTTTCCCATTGGGGAGATTTCCTAAGCAGGGTGAGAATATGTTTCAATGATAAAGCCTGGTGTACTGGGAGAGTAAGCATGTTGAAGAATATGGCCAACTTCTGTGGTGTTATTCACTATGACTTTCCTAAGAACAAGTTATTTGTGTAAAAGTTGTGGTGGCTCTTCATAAATGTGGCATTCATCCATAACACCAATCTTCTGAATCCTGTGTGACTAATAGAAACTCAAATCTCCTAAAAATAGTAGCACAGTGGCTAGCACCAGAGCTCATTAATCCAGCCAACCTGTGATGAACCTGTACCGCAGTTCTCTCTCTCTCAAAGACTGTTATGTTCCATGCCGTGGCATAAAATATGCAGTAAAGTTACTTCAAGTTTACTTCATAAAACCTGCTGTGGACATTCCGTTATTTCTCCCTGCCGTTTGTGGGACTGTTGGCGTTGGACCATTACATTGAGGAAACCCCACCCTGGCGTCACGACAATTAAGGGTTAACACCAATATACCCTACACTATCACCGCAACACCCCAGACACCATTTCTCTCTCCCGGCACCACAGAAGCTACAAACAAAGATTTGAACAAAAAATATAAATACAAATACAAAAGATTGTATTCTACTAAAGAAGTCCCAAATATATACCAAAGATTAATAAATCGTGAATCCTTTTGAATACACAAGATCACTAATTTAACCCCTCAGGGTTTTAACAAATCCACAGAGAACACTCGATAAATGGCAGTTGTTGTCAGCATAGAGCATAGAGATAATATTTTACCTGTTATCTGGGTTTTCCCATTCTTGAGGTTTACTCTAACATTTGAATCATATTTGTAAGAAACATGCGAAGGAGTAGTGTGTACTACCGCCCACTCTGGGTATAATTACCATTATGTGGACGTCTCTTCCACACTCCGTAATTCTTCTGCAAATAGTCTCTCTTTTTTTTATTTGGAAAGTGCCGAGTGCCGAGTGCCTCCTCGTCCCACCTTTGTCGTGTTTGACAGAACAATGTCACGTGAAGTGTGTTTCTTTGGTTGTGCTGTGTTTACAGCGTTCCCTTGTGGACCATTACCCTTGCCAATGACTTATAGGTATTCTATGAGGTGTATTGGATTGTTTTTCTTTTAGGTTAAAGGGGTTATCCCCAATAAGGTGATTTTAGTACGTACCTGGCAGACAGTAATGGACATGCTTAGGAAGGATCTGCGACTGTCTTGGTGATAAATGGCTATGTAGTGAGATTACCATAATACTGTGGCTAGCTGTTTGTGAGCTAGTATTTCCTGTTTCCTGGAGGTAACAGTGGTTGCAGTCTGTAAGTCGGACCAAAAGCTTTTGTAATTGCCCACTGGCCCCTGTTTTTTGTTAGGTCCCGTGCCATTTGAGAAACCTTGGCGTTGGTGTGCGGGCTCAGGTGTGTCCTTCATATAAGGATATACTGGCTAATGTCTAAATTTTACATCAGTTTTGAGGGTTAGCTAATGTCATTGTTACATCCACTACAGTAGTGCACCTATATTTGTAGTTGTTGTGTTTTTGTACTACTGTACTTTATATGCTTTACATCCACACCCATCATCAGGGAAGGATGCCATTGTGGTACTTGCGGTCATTGCAGGCATCCTCCATTGTATGCATTTTTTGCTGGGGATTGCCCATAGCAATGAACCACAAGTGTAGGACTTGCTCTCCCTCAGTATAAAGGCACGTCCGCATTTTGGTTTTGAGCACTTCCTGCCTGTCATCTTAGACCACGCCCTTGTAGTCATGTTTAGTTCACAGGAAGTCAGCTGACCGAGGACCTCTTCTGACACATTAAGCACTGGAAGGTTTGGAGAGTGAGACTGGTAATCACATGACCAAATTAAACTAATAAAACACATGGATGCAGCTGCACTGGGACAAAACAAATGGCGCTGTAGAACTAGTGATGATGGTGAGTGTGCATAATATGGGCAAAAAATAATTTAACTCTTAATTCCCTGAGAATGAGTTGTATAAACAGAACAACCCCTACAACAGCTGAACTTGAGCTGCAGGGCCCCATAACTGAGTATCTCTTCTGTTTATTGTTGTATAGAACACACTGTACCATAACACTAAAGTTTCATCATTATCCTGGAGAAGAAGGATGCACCATATGAATTTATCTTCCCTTGGAGGTGCACATGAAGTACATTAGGGTTATGCTCATCCTCTCAGGTCACTAGTCAAGCAGGGTGCTCTGTGGTGTCACATCACAGTTACATGGCATCACACCCATTTACTGTATACATACAGTTCACCTCTTTGAGAAGACCACTACATATCATGACCAAATTTTATGTGACATTATTTAGCTCACCATACATTATGCATAGTGGTCATTTCCTTTAAAGGGGCACTCTGCTCCTAGACATCTTATCCCCTATCCAAAGGATAAGATGTTTGATTGAGGGAGTCCCGTCTCTGGGGATCCCCGCGTACTCAGCTGCGGCACCCCAGACATCCAGTGTGGGAAGCGCTCTGTGCCGGATGACTGCCGATGCAGGGCGGGGGCTCGTGACGTCACAATCATGCCTGCTTGTGATGTCATGGCCATGCCCCCCACAATGCAAGTCTATGAGAGGGAGCGTGACGGTCGGGGGCAACAGGGAGATCACGGGGGTCCCCAGCAGCGGGACCCCTGGGATCAGACATCTTATCCCCTATCCTTTGTATAGGGGATAAGATGTCTAGGGGAAGAGTACCCCTTTAAGAAGACCATTTTTAAATGCAATTTTGGCTGGTCTTCTCAAAGAGGCTTTGAAGATGCAACATGGCATAATGGGACATTACCAGGTGGCAAAACACTGTCTTGTTGAATGCTTCCTGTAGGCTAGACCTATCCAAATATACATTGTAAACTTGCAATGACACCTAAAATAAAAAGCAGAATGCTATATTGTGTTCAGCCCTAAAAATGGCTTTGTATAGACGTCTGAGTCTTATCTCTAATATAGGTTTATTTTTACTACGCCGAGCCTTCATTATGCAGCAAGCACTGTACATGCAGGCCCCCAAGTCTTCTTGAACTGTCATTGCCTTTCTGATAACATTATCTGCCTCACACATGTTTACCTCAGGGATATTTAGCTAGTCATAATTGACTTTCGAACACAAACAAACCTACAGGCAATCCTTAATCCATATGGGTCCACTTCCTCTGGGAAACAAATAATTGCATGGACATTTAACCTCTTTGCTGCAATGCAGTATGATGCAGGCCAGACTGGAGAAGAAGCATTTGAGGTTATTTTCAGTGAGAAGATACATTCTCTACTGATGATCGGTAATAATATGGAATACCTTCCATAGTGGAGTCGCAAAATCTTTAAATTTAAATTAATTAAAATATCCGGTTTATTGTAACCACCGGCTCATTAAGTCCGGCTCCGAACAACATCACGTTGGAGCGAGAGATGCCTGATGTCTCCCCGGATCTCATTCACAACTCTCCACTCAAGACGTGCGAACACAGGTTCACGATGTCCTGGGAGAAATGAATTAGTATGGCCACCTCACTATCTGCACAAATCATAATTCACTTCATTAAAGTCTAAGCATTCCTCCCCTGAAGATTTCACACCGCCAGACTGTGGAGTTTTAATTGTTAGTCTAAGAAAAAGGTATAAGAGAAGGTGAGTCTGGAAATCCTATCTCGTACAGGAAGAGATAAGACGTACGTGACTGTAGTTGGCCATACGCAGAAGATTAAAGGGGTTGTCCAGTGAGAAACAACTTATCCTCTACCCACAGGATAGCAGATAAGTGCCCGAATGCTCTGTACTCAGGTATCTTTGACGCTTCCATAGAAATTAATGGAAGCATGCACTCATTTTGAGAGTCAGGGCCCCGTTCTGGAGACCGGGGGGATGTCTCAGTGTTCGGACCATCCCTGCTGTCACACACTTATGCCTTGTCCTGTAAATAGGGGATACATTGTTTTTTACTGGACAACCCCTTTAAAGGGGTACTCCACCCCTAGATATCATATCCCCATCCAAAGGATAGGGGATAAAATGTCTAATCGCTGAGGTCCCACTGCTGGGGACCCCCACGATCTGCGGTACCCCAGACTTCCAGTGTACGGAGCGAACTTTGCTCTGTGCCAGATGACAGGCAATGCGGGGTGGAGGCTAGTGACGTCACGGCCGTGCCCTACTCGTGACATCAATGCCATGCCCCCTCAATGCAAGTCTATGGGAGGGGGCATGAAGGTCGTGATGCCCCCTCTCATAGACTTGCATTGAGAGGGCGTGGCTGTGAGTTCACGAGCCTCCAGCGCTGCAACCAACACTCTAAACGAACGCTGGGTGCAGCAGGGAGATTGTGGGGGTCCCCAGCAGCGGGACCAGGGGCGGACTGACACCACTCAGGGCCCCCGAGACTCTAACCCTGGCCCCACCTCTGCCCCGCCCCCTATTCCCACCCAAACCACTCCTTAACCCCTACATATCAATTATAACTGCATGCACTAAAATTAGCATGTTTAAATTTGCCCTCTTCTGACTCCTATACCTTTTTTATCTTTCAACATATGGAGCTATATGAGGGCTCATTTTTTGCACCGTGGTCTGTAGTTTTTATCTGTACCATTTTTGTTTTGATGGGACTTATTGATCGCTTTTTAATAATTTTTTTATGGTATATGAAGTGACCAAAAATGCACAATTTTGTACTTTGGTATTTTTTTATACGCATACGCCATCGACCGTGCAGTTTAGCTAACATTATATTTTAACAATTTGGACATCTACACACATGGCGGTACCACATATGATTATTTTTTATTACATTATTTCATGAAAATTTTTTAAAAAGAAAGGGGGTATTTAAACCTTTATTAGGAAGGAGTTAATTTACTTTTCTTAACTATTTTTTTAACACTTTTAATACCATGTAATCTTTTGATTGCATACAATGTTCAATGCTATGTCATAGCATAGCAATGATCAGTATTATCGGTGCTCAGCTGCTACAAGGAGGCAAGTAAGGATTCTCCATCCTCTCAGCTGATCGGGACATTGTGGTTTCACCATGATGGTCCTGATCAGCTCCACTGCGCCGCCAGGATCATTTTACTTTTGTTTTAGACACTGCAATCAACTTTGATTGCAGCATCTAAAGGGTTAACACTAGGCATTGGCCCGATCAGCGGTGCCTGGTATTAACCCTAGGTCTTGGATCCAACAGGTTTGAAGCACACTCAGTCCGCGAGCACGCTTTAAACCCCGGTAGCGGGACCAGGGCGTACAGGTACGCCTTGTATCTTTTAGGGGGAGGGCTTTTTTACATTTATTAACATTGCAAACTTGCTATTGCATACACTGAACAATGCTGTATGCCTTACTACAGTTCCCACCAGAAATCCTCTGTGCTGCTGGGAAGCCTACTCCTTCAGTCACTATCTTCTACCTGCCGTTCACCACTCCTACATGATGGCACAGACAGATATATAACTTATCATCATGCAGGGAGTGGTGAACGGCAGGTAGAAGATAGTGACTAGTCCATTCATAAGCCACCACACTTCACTTGGACTGTTCTTCTTGCCCCCTGCTTGGGTGAAGCTGAGGCCTCTAAGATTAATTACAGCCTTATCACTGCAGCACAGAGTATTTCTGGAGGGAACTGTTGTGGGGCAGACATATTGGCCCTCATTTAATATTGGAAACCCGACATGTTTTGTCGGGTTCTGCGCCAGAAATTGTGTCTGCGCCAGAGTGTGTGCTAGAATTGAAAAAAAAAAATACTAACTCCAAAAAGGGGCGTGGTCAGCTGGAAAAGGGGCGTGGTCACCTAAAAGGGGCGTTTTCCCGTTCAGAGAAGAAAGTCACGACACGGCACCCGAGATGCTGCTTTTCCTTGCGGCTTTATTAGCCACTAGCCGGACAAACACGAGGATGCACTCCACCAACAATGCTATGGTTTCACGTCACATGGACGCTTTTTGAACGCTTTGGGAAAAGAAGGGGGACCTCCCAATTAACCCTTCAGGGCCTATTTCTAATACAAACCAGAAGAACATATATATAAAAAAAACTGCATTAAATGGAAATACATAATCTCAAATGCATGAAGAGACATTGAAAACCTACACAATTATAAAAAGGAGGACAAATCATTTCTGTCATTTAATCCTAACATGCCAGTGGCTCCCGTCCGGATGATCCATCTGGCTTCTGCTTGTAGCAGTCTTGTGTGTCTGTCCAAATTGCTTTCTGTATTTTGGATGTGCTGTAAACCTAAAAAACGTGCTCCAGTTACTACCCCTTCATGTTGTTCATTCATATTCATCATAAATCGCGGGGACCCCTTACCAGATCGTAAAGAATAAAAATGCTCCCTTATTCTGTAAAAAAAGTGGTCGTATGGTTTTTCAAATATAAAATTTCATGCAGGGACAAATTATTGCATATACAGTGATCCCTCAACTTACAATGGCCTCAACATACAATAGTTTCAACATACAATGGTCTTTTCTAGACCATTGTAACTTGAAACCAGACTCAACATACAATGCTAATGGCATCTGCGAAACGTGTCAATGGCTGGAAGAACCAACCAATCGGATGGATGTTTCACTGGTAAAAACCCGTGTATTCCTAAATTGCATGCAGTGACTGGTGTCTGGTAGCGCCCCCCTACAGTACAGGGAGGTATTACATGTTCTGTACTCTTTACCTGTATTACTGAAGTTTATGCACTGACTGGTGTCTGGTAGCGCCCCCTACAGTACAGAGAGGTATTACATGTTCTGTACTCTTTACCTGTATTACTGAAGTGTATGCACTGACTGGTGTCTGGTAGCGCCCCCTACAGTACAGGGAGGTATTACATGTTCTTTACTCTTTACCTGTATTACTGAAGTGTATGCACTGACTGGTGTCTGATAGCGCCCCCTACAGTACAGGGAGGTATTACATGTTCTGTACTCATTACCTGTGCCAGGGTTAGCTGCTCTGGACACCAGGTGAGGGCGGCTCCTTTTTCCTTTTTTTAGGACATTGCGTGTTCTTTACAGGACCCTGAAGAAGCTTCTGTCCTCTACACAGACCAGTGTTTCCCAAAGAGGGTGCCTCCAGCTCTGGCAAAACTACAACTCCCAGCATGCCCGGACAGCCTTCGGCTGTCCGGGCATGCTGGGAGTTGTAGTTTTGCAACAGCTGGAAACACCCTGGTTGGGAAACACTTAAATATACAGTGATTACAGCTCCCAGCAGATCTTTCTTACTTTTATATGTAAGGACTTTGCTTTATCTGTATTAGTTATCTACTTATTTTTCTTTAATCCTCACATTTTCCAATTTTTGGATGACATTTTGGTGGCTTCAGAACCAATTACCAGGTTTCCATAGAGTTATGGTCTCAACATATGATGGTTTCAACATACAATGGTCGTCCCAGAACCAATTAATATTGTAACTTGAGGGACCACTGTACTATGAAGTCTGATCTACATGTAATGAAATCATTTACTACATGCTTTACAGGACCTAATTGTACAGCTCGGGATGTATCGAGATACTTGCAAAACGAACAATGTTTGCAGCGGTGATTGCCTTTTGGCAAATCCCGTTGCAACCAGTTCACATTGGGTGCTGGCATTCGATTTTTTCCTACTTCATCTCGGAGATTTCGAGTGGACCGTTGATTTAGTTCCGAAGAACTCGAAATCACCGAGACAAAGTAGTAAAATATCGCAGGCTGTATCATGCATTATCATTGCTTTTTTTTTTTAAATAAATTTTTACGCTAATTCGACTATTCAGGGAAGAGTGCAAATATAAACATTCCTGTATCTTAGGAATAAGAACACAAGAACAGTGTTCAAATCACAATCTTACAAAAATTATTTCTTGTTTACACAAACAGTAACTTTTAGGGTAGGTTCACACGACACGGATCCACAGCGTATTTTGTGCTGCGGATCTGCCAGTGATCCCCGACCCTTAGTGTGCCTCCAGCTTTCCCCCCACCCCCTTCTTGCTGCGGCAATCCGCCACTCCGAGCAGTCACACAAGGGCCTGAGAGTCGCCGCGCGTGCTCACAGTCTACCCACAGACATCGTCTGCAACGTCTGAGAACACTGTGCAAAGTCTGAGTACCCTGCGCATGCGCGTGGTGTCTCGTTCGCTGGCTCAGTGTACTCAGACATTGCGTCCGCACCTGTGAGTTGACTGTGAGCGCGCACAGAAACTCGCAGGCCCCTGTGTGACTGCTCGGATAGGCGGATTGCTGCTGTGAGCAAGGGGGAACAGCTGGAGGTACACTAAGAATCGGGTCACTAGCAGATCCGCAGCGTAAAATACTGTCGTGTGACCCTACCCTTATAGTGGATTACTGTGAGTTTTGTTTTATTTGGGGCCATCGCTTAATTTATTTACAGTAAAAGGTTGCAATGTAAAAAAATTTGACCATTTGGATGAAGACACCTGCAGATTATGTGCCACGTGGGAACATCAACATCCAGGTTCTTGTTACTTCCAACATTTTCTTGGATAAAATGGTGACAGGCCCTAGCAATTGTTTATGGACTATACCAGAGGTGTAGTTTGGGGACTTAACGAAAGCCACCTTGAAACTTCAAAGTGTTATCTGTTATTATGTTACATGCAACTGGTAGTAGCCAACAGACATGGCTGTGATGACATTCGACACAGCATAAGTCACCCTATATACACTATATGGACGTAAGTATTGGGACATCTATACAATAAACCTAAAGGAATTGTTAGGACATCCCCTTCTAAATTCATAGGCATTAATATGCTAGAAAAGCTTCCACTTTTCTGGGAAGACTTTCTAGAAGATTTTGGAGGTGTCTGTGGGAATTTTTGCCTGTTCCTCCCGAAGAGCATTTTAGAAGTTGGACAAGAGAACCTGGCTCTTAAAATGTTGGATAGGATTAAGGTCAGGTCAGCTAAGTTCCTCTACACCAAGCCCACTGAACCATGCATTTATAGACTGTGCTCTGGGGCACAGTCATGCTGGAGGAGAAAAGGACCAAAGCCAAACTGTTCCCACAAAGCTAGAAGCATACAATTGTCTAAAATGTCATGGTATGCTAAAGCATTAAAGGGGTACTCCGCCCCTAGACATCTTATCACCTATCCAAAGGATCTCCCTGCTGCACCCGGCATTCGTTTAGAGCATCGGGTGCAGTAGCGAAGGCTCGTGACATCAAGCCCACGCCCCTCGTGATGTCACGGCAAACGACGAGGGCATGGCCGTGACGTCACAAGCCTCCGACCTGCATAGCCAGTGTCACGACTCGGCTGGCTGGAGGTAGATCCTCTGTGCCAGAGAGGGATTGGCGTGGACCGTGCTGGTGGACCGGTTCTAAGTTGCTACTGGTATTCACCAGAGCCCGCCGCAAAGCGGGATGGTCTTGCAGCGGCGGTAGCAACCAGGTCGTATCCACCAGCAACGGCTCAACCTCTCTGACTGCTGAAGATAGGCGCGGTACAAGGGAGAAGACAAGAGCAAGGTCGGACGTAGCAGAAGGTCAGGGCAGGAAGCAAGGATCGTAGTCAGGGGCAACGGCAGGAGGTCTGGAACACAGGCTAGGAACACACAAGGGAACGCTTTCATTGGCACAATGGCAACAAGATCCGGCGAGGGAGTGCAGGGGAAGTGAGGTATAAGTAGGGAGTGCACAGGTGAGAATACTGATTAGGCCTGCTGCGCCAATCAGTGGCGCAGCGGCCCTTTAAATGGCAGAGACCCGGCGCGCGCGCGCCCTAAGGAGCGGGGCCGCGCGCGCCGGGACAACACAGACGGGGAACGGGTCAGGTACGGGAGCCGAGATGCGCAACGCGAGCGGGCGCGTCCCGCATCGCGAATCGCATCCCGGCTGGGAGTAATATCGCAGCGCACCCGGTCAGCAGGTCTGACCGGGGCGCTGCGAATGAGAGAACGCTGCGAGCGCTCCGGGGAGGAGCGGGGACCCGGAGTGCTCGGCGTAACAGCCAGTCATCCGGCACTGAGCGAAGTTCGCTCTGAGCACTGGGTGACTGGGGTGCCGCAGCCGAGATCGTGGGGGTCCCCAGCGGCGAGACCCCTGCTATCAGACATTTTATCCCCTCTTATCCTTTGGATAGTGGATAAGATGTCTAGGGGCAGAATATTCCTTTAACATTTCCCTTCACTGGAACAAAAATCCATAAGCTGACCACTGAAAAACAACCCCATAGCATTATCCCTCAAACTTTACAACTAGCACAATGCAGTCAGGCAGGTAACCTTCTCCTGGCATTTTCCAAGCCCAGACTCAGCCATCATTCACCAGATGTGAAAGAGGAAGTGTGATCAGTCACCAGAGTCCAGCAACAGCAGCTTTACACCACTCCACACGCTTGGCATTGGTGCTTGGTGATAAAATGTTTGTATACTGCTGCTCAGCCATGCAAACCCATGTTATGAATCTCCCAGAGGGGCACAGTTTTTTTTTTTTTTGCAGATTTTAATGCCAAATTAGAAATGAAGGAGTTACAAAGCAGCCTGCAGTAATTGGATGAGAAGACCCAGCGCAGCACAGCAGATTTAGGGAGGAAGAGGAGTCATGCAGAGTTAGGACACGCCCCCACGGTCCCTAGAAGGAAAATCAAGGCTTCCCAGCAGCAGCAGTTTGGTGCCTAGTGTAACTATTTCCTTGCTGCTGCTGTTTTTTTTTCTCACCCATCACCTTGCACAGCCAGTGTATCAGTAAGCCCTTCTCCTCCCATGTCTTATATAGTAGTGGACTGTAAAATATTCTTTATCATAGTGCCAGCCTGTTAAGTTCAGTGTACTTTCACCACAACAATGTCACGGCATAGCAGTAATAAGTAGCTGTTGTGATGTGATTGGCTAGGCATCTAAGAGATAGGAAGTCACTATATGTGTACTATGGTAAACAGCCCAGCTCTGGACCTGCCCATTGAAATGTAAAAAATGAGAAATAGCTGTGGACCATAGAGGGGGTCGCAGGGGCTCAAATAGCAGCAGTAGGAGCCCTGGGACCACTTTCTCACCCTTCTGAAGGATTATCTTTTGAAACAACAGGTAAAATTTTACAATTTCAACACAGCTGTACAGAAGTGAACTTGAGGTTACATGATGACCGAATGCTGCCGTAATTGCCCACTGGCCCCTAGTTTTTGCTTATCACGCACAGGTAGGATTAGCGTTAGGTCCCTTGCCATTTTGAGAAACCTTGGCATTGGTGTGCGGGCTCTGGTATGTCCTTCATATAAGGATACACTGGCAAATGTCTCAATTTTAACATCAGTGTTGAGGGATAGCCAATGTCATTGTATACATCTACCACAGTAGTGCACCCATATTCCTGTATTGTATTATTCTAATTGTTACACATCCACACCGTTTATTTGGTGTAGGATTCTATTGTGGCACTTGTAGTCCGCTGCAGGCATCCTCCATTGTATGCATTTTTATGCTGGGGATCGCCCCTAGCAATGGACTACAAGGGCAGGATCTGCTCCCCCAGTATAAATGCATAACTGCATTTGGGGTTGAGCACCTCCAGCCATTTGAGACCACGTTTTTTGTTGTTTGTCCCAATCCACGCTCAGAGAAAGCCGCTATATGCTCTAACAAACATTCTCGAATTAATAGAGGTCTCTTTCCGCAGATATGCTTACTCTATCCTCCCAAAATAATTTGTGCAAATGCATTTTAGTAGTTCGAAGATAGGTGGAACCAAATTATTAACAAATAGAAAAAAGGGCCATTGACTAACCATTTCCTGTGCTGCTGATAATCCACAATGAACCAGTTGTTGCATATGGTGTTTTGATATATATTTTTTATATATACTATACGTCGTTGTCAGGAGCTGCAATCTAGTTATCCTTTAGACAACTGTTAGACAGCAGCCAGCTGTGCCAAGGGAGGAGACAGCAGATCCCTATTGTGACTGTGCCATCTGTATCCCCAGCGCTGAGCTTTATATCAAATGCTCATGATTTGCGCTGTTCAAGCTAATAATATGATCTCGTCTGAAAAAGCTCCTGTCACCTCCTCCGGCTCCTAACCATCATAATTTACATAAAATATATTTTGTTACTTACAATACATGTCCCTCAATAAGACTATGCATGAAAAACACAAGCACCTAAGTATAGATAGGTAGGAATGGTGGTCGGAGATACCCCCTCATATGTGTCAACTAATTTTCAGTAAGTGCATATAGCATGGCAGGCAGGTTGGTAGCAGGGCCTCTCATTCCCTTCCTGATCAGTTCAGATTTTCAGTTTGGCCCAAGTCAGCCCAGGTGCTGAAGACTGCTCTTTACCAGGCTTACAAATTGTTGTACTCAGTTTGCCCTCAGAGGCTGTGAGGAAACTGGAACTCTGATGGGAGTTTAAAAAGACTGAGATCTGCCTTGCCTCTTGTGGAAAACTTTAAGGGTTACTCAGGAGGAAAAAAAAAACATTTTCAAATCAGCTGGGGCCAAAAGGTTATACAGATTTTTTAATTACTTCTAATTAAAAATCATAATCCTTCCAGTACTTCTCAGGTGCTGTATGCTCCAGAGGAAGTTGTGTAGTTCTTTCCAGTCTGACCACAGTGCTTTCTGCTGCCACCTTTGTCCATGTATGCTCCAGAGGAAGTTGTGTAGTTCTTTCCAGTCTGACCACAGTGCTCTCTGCTGCCACCTTTGTCCATGTCAGGAACTGTCCAGAGCAGGAGAAAATCACCATAGCAAATTTCACCTGCTCCGGATAGTTTCAGACACAGACAAATGTGGCAACAGAGAGCACTGTGGTCAGACTAGAAAGAACAGCACAACTTCCTTTGTAGTATACAGCAGCTGATAAGTACTGAAAGGATAAAAATTTTTAAATAGTAGTAATTTACAAATCTGTATAACTTTTTTTTTTTTCTCTGGAGAACGCTATTGATTTGTGTGAGAGATACACATCTTAGTGCCTTATTGTTTTGGTTGGGTGACTGACAGCAAGTCTCCTGTATAGCCAGGGAACATTTATGTACAGTCAGCAGGATTCATTTTGTATTTTTGTGCCTGAATTTGAAGGCTGTGTTTTAATTTTTTGATCTGAAAATAAAGACAGGAGAAGCCCTGTTTTATACTATGCTTCTGTCTCTGACTGCTATTGTACATTACTTGTCTTGCTCAACAGAGCTAATCTCACACACACATAACAATGGAAACGTTTTATTGCAATGTCTAAAAAGAATATTCATGTATCACATTCTAAGCCTCACATCTAGGAAAATGTTCACACCTAGTTTTTTCTGTAGTGTATTTCGCCAAAAATATGTTTATTTTACTTCTTTTTTGCACCTGAATTGCTTTGATTTCAATGGAATGCACCTGACAGTTCAGCTTAATTTTACAACCCTCAGGTGGTTATCCAAAATTAGAAAACAAAAAAAGTAGAAACAGCGCCACTCTTGACTTCAGTTTGTATGTGGTATTGCGGTTCAGTTCCATTGAAGTGAATGGGGCCAAGCAGTAATATCATCCACGGCCTAAGGACACGTGTCGCTGTTTATGGGAAACATTTTTTTGTTTTTTAATCTTGGATATCCCTTTTTTATGCTTTTTTGGCTTTTTTATTTTTGTTATTTTTTTGGTAAGTGCATCAGAACACTTGGAAATCACAAGTAAATGTCTGAACTGCTCATACAATACCTGAAAAATAGCCAAAGAATTCTCCAAACATTCTCTATAAAACTAAAATGTGAGTAAATGTACAGATTTTTTATTGGGGCACAAGGGCTCCGGCTAAAGGGGCACTGCGGTAGAAAACTTTTTTTATATATATTTAAATCAACTGGTGACAGAAAGCTAAACAGATTTGTAAATTACTTCTATAAAAAAAATCATAATCCTTCCAGTATTTATTAGCTGCTGAATACTACAGAGGAAATTCTTTCTTTTTGGAACACAGAGCTCTCTGCTGACATCATGACCACAGTGCTCTCTGCTGACATCTCTGTCCATTTTAATAACTGTCCAAAGCAGCATATGTTTGCTATGGGGACTTTCTCCTACTCTGGGCAGTTCTTAAAATGGACAGAGGTGTCAGCAGAGAGCACTGTGTTCCAAAAAGAAAATAATTTCCTCTGTAGTATTCAGCCGCTAATAAGTACTGGAAGGATTAAGAGTTTTTAATAGAAGTCAATTACATATCTGTTTAACTTTCTGGCACCAGTTGATTTATAAAAAAAAAGTTTTTCACCGGAGTACCCCTTTGAGACCTCTGGATGTGTCAAGCATTGTTTGGCATATAGCGCTCCATCTCTCAATAAAGAGGTTCTGCAGCAGCTGCAGTGTGTATAACACAGCTCTGTGTCGGATCTGCTTCAAAATAATACCTACATACCTAAAATCTTGCAGACTGGTTTTCAAAAAGATCTGCAAACTGCAAAAAAAAAAAAAAAAGAGGTTCTGCAGCATCTAAGGCATAATGGAAAGGGCAAAGTAACTATGGGATATACAGCCTTCTGCTACTGTAAGTTCATGGAATTAACTCCTCTGTGACTTCTAATGTTCTTATAATTTACAGTAGGGGGCATTATCTCATATGTAATGAAAACAGAATCAATATTAATGACATCAACGTTACAAAGATGGGAAGAAATCTGCAATGTTAGGTGTGTGATTCCTGGATATTATTTACAATAAGGGACTTACTGCGCCTTAGCGTGCACAGGATTGTGCAGATGTCTATTGTGCCTAGTCATACCCTAATATAAAAATAAATAAATACAAATAATAATATTATTATTATTATGCCAATTCATACCCCAATGTAATTATAATTTTATTACCCAGATTAATTATTACTATTATTATTTTTATTGTTGTTGTTGTCAGTATAACAATTATTATTGCTGTTATTTATAATAACAATATTATTATTGTTGTTACCGTTGGGGTTATGAAAAGAAATGGAAAAAGCTGCATAGCAAAATCATTTCTATGGCTATTTTCAAACACTATTTTTAAAATAATTTTATAGAGTTTTTGTAGTTGTATTCTGTTTCTGTTTTTTTTTTACAGTTTTTTTTTTTATTGTTTTTGCTTAGGCTAAGTTTCCACTTGGTTTTTTTCTGGCAGTTTTTGGATATCTGCCACTGCAGATTCCTATGGGCAGCTGGTCACCGTTTCCTCCGCACAGGTTTTAATAAATGGTGTTTTGGTATTTTTTATCAAAACAAGCAGTGGGTTCAAAATACAGAAAACGGTGCAAATCATTTTATTATAGTTTTTCCGATGTGCCTGTTTAGCTAAAAGTAGTAAAAAAAATAAATAAAGATCACAATACTGTGTGAACCCTGCCTGAGGCTATATTCACACAAACACAGTATTTTGAGCTGCTTTTTTGAATATTAAGTTATATTAAGCTTAAAGGGGTACTCCGCTGCTCAGCGTTTGGAACATGCTGTTCCAAACGCTGGAGCCGGCATGTCACGCCCCCTCCCATAGACTTGCATTGAGGGTGTGGGGTGTGGCATCATGAAGGGGCGGGCCTATGAAGTCACGAGCTCCTGGCGCCAGTGTGAGGTGGTTTTTTGCGCCCCCGTAGATCCATGCGTCCGCTCCTCCCCCAGCTCTCCGAACATTTCCGAAGCTAGAACTGGGGGAGGGCAGAGCAAGGGGAGAGAGAAGTACACGCCCCCCTCATCTCCCCTCCCTGAGCTCGGCTGGACGCAGATCTCTACGGCACGCCCCCTCCCTGAGGACATAGATCGCCTCGGCAGGTCCCCTCCCTCATCTCCCCTCCCTGAGGACATAGAGCAGTGCTCCCAATGAGCTCTATGTGTAAAGGGGGACATACTGCACGGGCTAAAGGGGAACATTTAGCCCGTGCAGTATGTCCCCCTTTAGCTCCTGCAGTATGTCCCCCTTTACACATAGAGCTCATTGGGAGCACTGCTCTACGTCCTCAGCTCTGGGAGATGAGGGAGGGGACCTGCTGTGGAGATCTATGTCCTCAGGGAGGGGAGATGAGGGAGGGACCTGCCGTGGAGATCTATGTCCTCAGGGAGGGGAGATGAGGGAGGGACCTGCCGTGGAGATCTGTCCTCAGGGAGGGGGCGTACCGTAGAGATCTGCGTCCAGCCGAGCTCAGGGAGGGGAGATGAGGGAGGGGGCGTGAACCTCCTCCCTCCCCTTGCTCTGCCCTCCCCGAGCTCTAGCTTCGGAAATGTTTGGAGACCTGGGAAAGGAGCAGACGCATGGATCTACGGGGGCGCAAAAAACCACCTCACATCGGCTCCAGCGTTCGGAACAATTTGTTCCAAAGGCTGAGCAGCGGAGTACCCCTTTAATAAATAGGGATGATAAATTCCACCCAGCATAATTTTATAGCCATAACATTAAAGAAGCACTGCAGGGTTTGTTTGTTTGTTTGTCTTGTTTTAGTTTTTTTTTTCGCCCATATCATGCACACTCAACATCACTAATTTTAAAGTGACATTTTTTTTTTATTCCAGCCCAGCTGCATCTATGCATTTCATTACAGTAACTGGGTCATGTGATCACCAGTCTGACCCACAGAAAATCACTGTGTCAAAAGGAAGTCAAGTCCTGGGTCAGCTGACCTGTGAATTACAGGATGACATAATCACCCATATCCCCTACTAGCAGCTCATAGACTCTTCCCTCCCCACCCAGATCTGTATGCTGCTGCTGTTGCCATCTCTATGTTGCATAACTACCAAACAGCCAAAGGCTGCCCGGGCATGCTGGGAGTTTTGGCTGTCCAGGCATGCTGGGAGCTTTAGTTTTGCATTAGCTGGGGCCCACTGTTTGGAAAAAGCTTCTCTATGGGATCAGGATGTACATAAATAATAGCTATATAAAACACATTATATTTCTTGCTGTGTTTTTTCTGCTTTTGCATGGCCAAAATCATGAGAAAATAGGTGCTATTTTACCGTAAATTATGCAAAAAGTGTGAAAAATGCTGTAAAAATGCAATGTTTGAACACAGCCTAAAGATTTAAAATCTTACTAAAAAACCTAAATTGTCATTGTAGGACAAACCACTTTCTTGGCTGTCAACAATTGCAACAAAACTGCACGTAATGTGAACTGACCTCAAGCCACTAAGGAGACTGAGTTCACCTGGGTGACCTCCAGCACCAGCAGTTTTAACCTATAACCAGGTGCAATAATCAAACACCACACTCTCAGCTAGTGAATTGATGGAAAATATAGGCAGCATTATATAATTACTTGAGTAATGAATTAACATCCAAAATAGAGCCTACACACAAGAGCCTACCCATGAACCTCTACATTTTTGTCATCTGCATAGGTTTTGGGGCCATTTTCATCATAACAAATTGCTGTTTACTGATTGCAGAACAGCATTTAATGTGGTAAAAAAAAAAAAACACATATTAAAAAATATTATTACACTGTGGTTACTCAGCATGTGCTGAAAAACTACAACTCCCAGCATGCCTTCAGCTGTCCGGTCATGGGAATTGTAGTTTTGCAGCAGCTAGAGGCAACCTGGTTGGGAAACACTGCTTTAGACAGTAGAAAGCCACATTATTATAATAGAAGAATGAGCCCCATTGCCCAAAGCATACCAGGGCACAGGTTGCACCTATATGTCCACCCCCTGCTGTAAGGTTCCTATAGACCTGAACATACGGTAAAATGGCCCGGCACTCATACATTATTCTTATTATTATGAGGGAGGTCACTGCTGAATGTAATATGTAAATGTGATGCCGTTCTGTCACAGTACATGGATTATGTATACAATGATATCTCAGCACAGGGAAGGATGAAGACACAGGAATACTAAGCACATTGGGGACATTTTTATCCCCTTCACACTTGTAGAAAAAGGGGCACATCTGAATTGGGCCAAAATATGTTTCTATTTTGCATGGCTTAAATCACTTTTCCCCCCCAAAAAAATACTGTTAGTTATGTCCATAGCATATACATATAGCGCATTACACATCAATATGGAATGCTAGTCCTTACAGATCTGTGAAAAGAGTAGTGATAATAAACAGTGATGTCACAGTACAGGGATAATATACATAGTGATGTCACAGTACAGGGATAATGTACACAGTGATGTCACAGTACAGGGATAATATACACAGTGATGTCACAGTACAGGGATAATATACACAGTGATGTCACAGTACAGGGATAATAAACAGTGAGGTCATAGTGCCGAGATAATACACACAGTGATGTCACAATAGAGGGATAATACACAGAGATGCCACATTACAGGGATACTATACACAGTGATGTCACAATAGAGGGATAATACACAGAGATGCCACATTACCGGGATAATACACACAGTGATGTCACAGTACAGGGATAATACACAGTGATGTCACAGTACAGGGATAATACACAGTGATGTCACAGTACAAGGATAATACACACAGTGATGTCACAGTACAGAGATAATATACACAATGATGTCACAGTACAGAAATGATACACAGTGATGTAACAGTACAGGGATAATACACAGTGATGTCACAGTACAGGAATAATACACACAGTGATGTTACAGTACAGGGATAATGCACATAGTGATGTCACAGTACAGGGATAATACACATAGTGATGTCACAGTACAGGGATAATACACAGAGTGATGTCACAGTACAGGGATAATACACACAGTGATGTCACAGTACAGGGATAATGCACATAGTGATGTCACAGTACAGAGATAATACACATAGTGATGCCACAGTACAGGGATAATACACACAGTGATGTCACAGTACAGGGATAATAAACACAGTGATGTCACAGTACAGGGATAATACACATAGTGATGTCAAAGTACAGGGATAATACACAGTGATGTCACAGTACAGGGATAATACACTGTGATGTCACAGTACAGGAATAATACACACAGTGATGTCACAGTACAGGGATAATAAACACAGTGATGTCACAGTACAGGGATAATACACATAGTGATGTCACAGTACAGGGATAATACACATAGTGATGTCACAGTACAGGAATAATACACAGTGATGTAACAGTACAGGGATAATACACAGTGATGTCACAGTACAGGGATAATACACACAGTGATGTCACAGTACAGGGATAATATACACAGTGATGTCACAGTGCAGGGATAATACACACAGTGATGTCACAATAGAGGGATAATACACATAGATGCCACATTACAGGGATAATACACCCAGTGATGTCACAGTACAGGGATAATACACCCAGTGATGTCACAGTACAGGGATAATACAAAGTGATGTCACAGTACAAGGATAATACACACAGTGATGTCACAGTACAGAGATAATATACACAATGATGTCACAGTACCAGAATAATACACAGTGATGTAACAGTACAGGGATAATACACACAGTGATGTCACAGTACAGGGATAATACACAGTGATGTCACAGTACAGGGATAATACACATAGTGATGCCACAGTACAGGGATAATACACACAGTGATGTCACAGTACAGGGATAATACACACAGTGATGTCACAGTACAGGGATAATACACACAGTGATGTCACAGTACAGGGATAATACACATAGTGATGTCACAGTACAGGGATAATACACATAGTGATGCCACAGTACAGGGATAATACACACAGTGATGTCACAGTACAGGGATAATAAACACAGTGATGTCACAGTACAGGGATAATACACATAGTGATGTCACAGTACAGGGATAATACACAGTGATGTCACAGTAAAGGGAAAATACACATTGATGTCACAGTACAGGAATAATACACACAGTGATGTCACAGTACAGGGATAATATACACAGTGATGTCACAGTGCAGGGATAATATACAGCGATGTCACAGTACAGGGATAATACACTCAGTGATGTCACAGTAAAGGGATAATACACACAGTGATGTCACAGTACAGGAATAATACACAGTGATGTCACAGTACAGGGATAATACACACAGTGATGTCACAATAGAGGGATAATACACAGAGATGCCACATTACAGGGATAATACACACAGTGATGTCACAGTACAAGGATAATACACACAGTGGTGTCACATTACAGAGATAATATACACAATGATGTCACAGTACAGGAATAATACACAGTGATGTAACAGTACAGGGATAATACACAGTGATGTCACAGTACAGGAATAATACACAAAGTGATGTCACAGTACAGGGATAATAAACACAGTGATGTCACAGTACAGGGATAATACACAGTGATGCCACATTACAGGGATAATACACACAGTGATGTCTACACATGGTGATGTCACAGTGCAGGGATAATATACATAGGGATGTCACAGTACAGGGATAATACACACAGTGATGTCACAGTACAAGGATAATACACACAGTGATGTCACAGTAAAGGGATAATACACACAGTGATATCACAGTACAGGGATAATACACACAGTGATGTCACACTAAAGGGATAATACACACAGTGATGTTACAGTACAGGGATAATACACACAGTGATGTCACAGTACAGGGATAATATACACAGTGATGTCACAGTACAGGGATAATACACCCAGTGATGTCACAGTAAAGGGATAATACACACAGTGATGTCACAGTACAGGGATAATACACACAGTGATGTCACAGTAAAGGGATAATACACAGTGATGTCACAGTACAGGGATAATACACCCAGTGATGTCACAGTAAAGGGATAATACACAGTGATGTTACATAACAGGGATAATACACACAGTGATGTCACAGTACAGGGATAATACACACAGTGATGTCACAGTAAAGGGATAATACACAGTGATGTCACAGTACAGGGATAATACACCCAGTGATGTCACAGTAAAGGGATAATACACAGTGATGTTACATAACAGGTATAATACACACAGTGATGTCACAGTACAGGGATAATACACACAGTGATGTTACATAACAGGGATAATACACACAGTGATGTCACAGTGCAGGGATATCTAATGATGTGGTATCCCAGCACAGGAAAATAAAGTATCAATGTGTCCCTTAGTGAATTAGGGCACAAGTGCAACTGCAACCACTGCCCTACCATATTGCTACCCAATATCCACGAGTTTTTTTTTTGTAAATAATAGTACCTCACATTTGATGGCAAGTCAAGAGCATTTCTTTTGTTTTGTATCAATGTTGTGCCATTCCTGTTATCCTTCATGGAAATGTCTTAATATTTTTTAAACTCCCAACAACTCCATAGTTGCTAAAACAAGTGGTCAACAGAATTGCTGATTGTCACTTTAGCAAGCGCGCTATAGAGTTGCCGGGGGTTTTACAAGTGTATCCTGCAGCCACAACATTGTAATTACACTACAGTATGAGTATATATATATATATATATATATATATATATATATATTAAATTTGAGTAGCCGTATTAGTCCAGTGATGCAAATCATAAAATGTTGCAGTATCTTGTAATACCTTTTTTATTGGACTAACAGCATTTTGTAGGGACGAGCTTTCGGGATTCCTCCCTTTATCAAGTCCAAAACTCTGTCAACATATCTGCACCAAGATGGAAGCCACCCACAACAACAAGACATTTAACATTAGGGGACTATACTCCTGCACATCCCCAAATGTGGTCTACATGATACAATGCACCAAGTGTGACATGTGATGCTATATTGGGGAAACTCAACGAAAGGATAAACCTACACAGATATTCCATCAACCGCCATAAAGAAAAGGACTACTGCACCCCAGTTGGACATCATTTTACCCAAACAGGCCACTCCATACATGACCTTACAATTAAGATACTGAGAGGGAATTTCAAAAACACACAAGAGAGAAAGACATTTGAAGCCAAAATGATACTGTTTTTTTGACTTGAAAAACAGGGGACTCAATGTGGATTTGAGCTTCTTATCTCATTATCAAATTTTCTTATAACCTGTACTATACTGTATTCTCTTATAACCTGTACTATACTGTATTCTCTTATAACCTGTACTATACTGGATTCTCTTATAACCTGTACTATACTGGATTCTCTTATAACCTGTACTATACTGGATTCTCTTATAACCTGTATTATACTGGATTCTCTTATAACCTGTGCTGTACTGTATTCTCTTATAACCTGTACTATACTGTATTCTCTTATAACCTGTACTATACTGGATTCTCTTATAACCTGTACTATACTGGATTCTCTTATAACCTGTACTATACTGGATTCTCTTATAACCTGTACTATACTGGATTCTCTTATAACCTGTACTATACTGGATTCTCTTATAACCTGTACTATACTGTATTCTCTTATAACCTGTACTATACTGGATTCTCTTATAACCTGTACTATACTGGATTCTCTTATAACCTGTACTATACTGGATTCTCTTATAACCTGTACTATACTGGATTCTCTTATAACCTGTATTATACTGGATTCTCTTATAACCTGTACTATACTGGATTCTCTTATAACCTGTACTATACTGTATTCTCTTATAACCTGTACTATACTGGATTCTCTTATAACCTGTACTATACTGGATTCTCTTATAACCTGTATTATACTGTATTCTCTTATAACCTGTACTATACTGGATTCTCTTATAACCTGTACTATACTGTATTCTCTTATAACCTGTACTATACTGGATTCTCTTATAACCTGTACTATACTGGATTCTCTTATAACCTGTACTATACTGGATTCTCTTATAACCTGTATTATACTGGATTCTCTTATAACCTGTACTATACTGGATTCTCTTATAACCTGTACTATACTGGATTCTCTTATAACCTGTATTATACTGGATTCTCTTATAACCTGTACTATACTGGATTCTCTTATAACCTGTACTATACTGGATTCTCTTATAACCTGTACTATACTGGATTCTCTTATAACCTGTACTATACTGGATTCTCTTATAACCTGTACTATACTGGATTCTCTTATAACCTGTACTATACTGGATTCTCTTATAACCTGTATTATACTGGATTCTCTTATAACCTGTACTATACTGGATTCTCTTATAACCTGTACTATACTGGATTCTCTTATAACCTGTACTATACTGGATTCTCTTATAACCTGTACTATACTGGATTCTCTTATAACCTGTACTATACTGGATTCTCTTATAACCTGTATTATACTGTATTCTCTTATAACCTGTACTATACTGGATTCTCTTATAACCTGTACTATACTGGATTCTCTTATAACCTGTACTATACTGGATTCTCTTATAACCTGTACTATACTGGATTCTCTTATAACCTGTACTATACTGGATTCTCTTATAACCTGTACTATACTGGATTCTCTTATAACCTGTACTATACTGGATTCTCTTATAACCTGTACTATACTGGATTCTCTTATAACCTGTACTATACTGGATTCTCTTATAACCTGTACTATACTGGATTCTCTTATAACCTGTACTATACTGGATTCTCTTATAACCTGTACTATACTGGATTCTCTTATAACCTGTACTATACTGGATTCTCTTATAACCTGTACTATACTGGATTCTCTTATAACCTGTACTATACTGGATTCTCTTTTAACCTGTACTATACTGGATTCTCTTTTAACCTGTACTATACTGGATTCTCTTATAACCTGTACTATACTGGATTCTCTTATAACCTGTACTATACTGGATTCTCTTATAACCTGTACTATACTGGATTCTCTTATAACCTGTACTATACTGGATTCTCTTATAACCTGCACTGTGTTCTCTTTTACATCTCACTTTGTCCTGCTTAATTACACTCTCTCCCCTGCTCCCCCCTCCCTCCCCCTTTTTCTCATCCTTATCTATTTAGTCTGTGTTCCTATAGCAGGACAATTTATGGCGCATCTTCGTGTGAATTCTCCACATCTATTGTCTTAACCCTTGCATATTTGTGAGATGTAACCTGTGTCTCCTGCTTGTGAGCTTAGATTTGCTTTGGACTCGATAAAGGGAGGAATCCCGAAAGTTTGTCTACAAAATGCTGTTAGTCCAAAAAAAAAGGTATAACAAGATACTGCAACATTTTATGATATATATATATATATATATATATATATATATATATATATATCTTAAGCAGATGTGTGATAAAGATGTTGGTAATAGTAGTCCTGCCCATTAAGTTCACTTACCACAGCTCCCAAGGAGGTAGTCATCGGTATTCAAGCGCAAGGAGATAATTCCTCAAATGTAGGGACTTTAAATAACACTCATAAAGTTTATTGAAGAAAGTTGCAGGTTCACAATCCCAGATAACAGTTCATGTTCTGAAGACAAGGTTACACTGGTGCACTGAACATAGTGAGAAGCTAAAATAACAGTTTACCGGAGATGCTGGGACTTGTAGTACTTGTGGAGAGAATGTAGTACTTGTGTAGTACTTGTGGAGACACGAGCTGGATTCTTTACAGAGATCCTTTTGTCACGCAAAAGATCAGGGCCATCGCAGGGGCTGACTGTGTTAACTTTAAAAGGCCCCTCTCCCTTACCTACCTTTCATTTGGACGAAACCTGGACACCACTTCATGAGAGTATCAGGTAGAGGTGCATTGGGCGTTGGTCCATAATGTGGATGGATATGGCCCTGAGGATTGCCCATCCCTTACCTAATTTTGCTATGGGGCCCATCAGACATATGCTATTGTCCCCAAACCCCTATAAGGGTAGGGTAACACATAACGGATCCGCAGTGTATTTTACGCTGCGGATCCGCCGGTGATCCGACCCATATTGTGCCTCCTGCTGCTGCCGAAAACAAACCTGGCCCCGCCCCCTGGCATACTCACAGTGGCAATCAGTCGCTCTGAGCAGCCACACTGGAGCCTGCAAGTCGCCGAATGTACACGGACATTGCGATGTAGCCGCGATGTCTGAGTACACTGCGTATGTGCATGCAGAGTGTACTCAGACATCGCAGCTAGATCGCAATGTCTGAGGGCACTTAGCGACTCGCAGGCCCCAGTGTGGCAGCTCAGAGAGACGGATTGCCACTGTGAGCAGGCCAGGGTGTGGGGTGAGGGGGCCAGCTTGGTTTTCGGAAGCAGCAGAAGGCACAATATGATTCCGGTCACTGGTGTATCCACAGAGTAAAATACGCTACGGATCCGTTACATGTGACCCTAGCCTTAAAACGACTTGAATTTACCCAAGGTGGCAGGATCCTTGTGAAATAAGTTCTGCTCCAGGTGGACAACACTTGAGGCCTACTCCCATGTGGTACGAGAGCAGGAGAATGGAGCTGGGGGTCTCTCCTCAACTCTGCTTAGTGCCAGGCTGCTCTAATTTAGGGCTACTCCCTGTCTCATGAGACCAGGATGGAGGAATGGTGGACTCAACCTGATTCTATGAGGACTGTTGTTGTGGCTACTCATTAGTTCTTTACAGAGAAAACATTTAACTGTTACAGAGCAGTTAAAGGCACATTAGCAATAAATGTTGGAAAACACAAATAAAGCCATTTTTACCTTGGGTATCCCGGTACCAGATTGCATCTGTTACCTTGGGGTGAGGTCCCCAAAGTCAGAGTCCCTAGCTACCGATGGGGTCCTCATCTATAGTTAGCCCCTTGTCACCCCTTTAATAGTTAAAATTATTCAAATTCTAAGTGTAAATATGTATATACCTTGTTGTAGCGTTGCAGGACCTGCGGGTCACGTGATGCGTCCAAAACTCTATGGTTTATGGTTCAAGGACCTTTGGAGGAAGTCAGGTGATCGCCCACCATGCATTGTAACAGTGAGTGACAGCTGACATGGACCAATCCAAAACGGCCCTGCCCCTCTTTCCGCTCTTTCCTCGTGGGCTGCTGCTAGAGGAGGATCTGCGCAACTGTCGTCAGCAGTGACTAGGCCCAAGCCTTGCGGCAATGGCCATCTTACAAAACTGTGAGTTATCTCAATCCTTAAGTCTGCAAGATCACCGGACCTAAACAGACCCCTAAATCTGGACGGATCTCTGCATCACTCCTAATTCTAATAACCTTTTGGATAAGCTAATGGTCCACAGCATCTGTCAATCATTGCAGAGCTGTAAAGAGACTGTATTGCTAAGACTGTTGCTGTTAATTGGATGTACCGCAAGTACCTCAGTAAAGTTTATACAAGTTCAAGTTCATCCCTATTGTGGACCTTCATTCATTTAAGCACGCACCTATCGTTTCTGGGAAGGGTGGCGATAGGCCGAAGATTTACCTCAGCGTATTGACCGTCACCCTGGCGTCACGAATGACAGGGGTTAAATTAACCCCTCATATACCGAAGCAACACCCCAACTACACTACACCCCCAAGGCCCTACCACAAAGCCATTTTGGCGTTGCACGAACAGGATTCAGGTGTGTGCCTACTACTGTTGCCACTAGTGAAAGTGTACTCCCCCCCAAGTAATGAACTTTATTCATGTGCTGTGAACCGTGTTGTTGTGTACAGGAGTGGTGTCCATGGTGCACCATACAAGGGGCCCACAAGAAAAGTAAGGGGGGAGGTGAAAAGTTATCTGCAACTAAGATGTGTAAACTGCGCAATGAGTTCATGCTGTGATCCTCTGGTCCGGTCAGCACAGGCGGAGCTAAACTGCTGCCGGAAAAGCATGCGAAGAAGGTCCGCGCTGCGCCACACCCCGCCCCAGGGCGTTGATGCCAAGTTGCTGTATCACAGCCGAAAGGGAACTTGGAGATACAGGAGTCGTCTCTGGAGGGACCGGAAGTCGGGGCTGCTCCGATGACGTCCTTCCTGCCAACCGCCATTTTGGGGAAGCCCACTATAAAAGACGCCACACACAGCATCCTCTCCAGTCTGCACAGGGAGCCAGAGAGTACAGACATGGCGGAGAGCAGCGTTCCACATGGTGAAGATGGCAAAATGGCGCTGGAACAGCGGAAAGTTGTGGCAGTCGCAGCCCGACTTTTCCAAGAACTCGCTGGCCGTCTGCAGCGGTTGTCATTAGACGAAGAGGGGGCCTGCAATCTTCCCCCACTGCCTGATGATGACGACGATTGGCCAGAGACGGTCATCACCGGTGAGACTGTCCCCTCACCACAGAACTTGGGGCTCGTGGGCCGAGATCCCATCGGAGGAGTCTGCAGTGAGTACCCCGCCAGAGGCGGCCTATTCTTCCTCCTCCAGCCCTGAAGCTAAAATTCCCCTATCTGATTTGCCAAGTGCAAGACCGTGCTCACCAGATTTGCCCCAATGGATCTTTGAGGACGAGTCGGGACTCATCGAGTATATGCACGCGGTTCTACAGCCTATACCTGGGAAGCCAGTCCCACCAATTCCAGCTGCACAAAGGGAAAGGGCCCGTCAAGAAGCCGAGCTGGCTGAACTGATGGACAGATAAAAGGCCCGACACAGAGAACTGTACACCCCTAAGCATGTGCATTTGCCTCCTGAGGAAAGAATTCGCTACCAGGAGAACACTAAAGAGATGGAAGCTTTATTCATCCGCAAATGGGACTATCCCTGAGAAGGGGAGGAGCCTCTAGAATGACGAAGAGCAACTGTGGCCAAGTTCGAAAAGGTCAGAGGTTATGGGACACTCCTAGATTGCCACACAGGGCAAACCATCCTCGTAAACCGGCGAGCAGTACAGAGGCCATATCTTCATAAGAAGTTCTACTCATTGGAGGTGGGTGAAATTGTGGAGTACACCCCCGTACAGAGCCTCCGTGTAGAATGGGCTGCAGTGGTCACAAGGCCAACAGCCCCAACACAGCTTCCCTTCAGATACTTTCTGACTACAGATTGGGAATCGGATCCTTTCAACTTGAGGCCGAAATGGCCTGCTTCTGATGCCTCCACCAACTTACTCAAGGAGGAGGAGCCTCTACAGCATCACTCATCTTCTGTGTACAGTAAAGTGTCAAGTCCTGCTCAAGTTCAAGAAAGTAGGCCTAAATTGTGGGCACCAAAGACCGTACCTAGACCCTCTCGGAGCAATGAGAGTTTGCCTCCTACACAGGTACCAACGTATGTACCAAGGCCCTCTTCTGACATGGAGAGTTTGCCTGCTTCCAGGGAACCGACAAAAGTGTTTCGCCCGACTCCTAATTTGGAGATGGTGCTCAAGCCCTATTGCCCCACATACGTTCCGGCCAGTAAGCCTTTGGCCACTCTAAATCCTACTGTTAACCATTCTACTCTCACCAATGTGGTGTGGGAGAGTTACATTAACTCCTCGCCTGCTCCAGATGTTGGCAGATATAGGGGAACCCAGAGAGGCACAAGAAGATTCAGGAGAAATGTCTTTTAAAGGACTGTAAAGTAATGTTTTTTGCTTGTCTGTGCTAATCACTTTTGTTTTACTGTAACAAAGTTCAAGACATGTGCCTAGCAGGACTGTGCTAAGATTATTCCAGTTTTAAGTTCAGCAACGTAACCAACAAGCTTTGTGCCTGACCATCAGGTCAAGAGACTCCTAGCCAGTAGGAGATTCGTAAGTTTTGTGCCCGGCTGATTGTGGTAAAGCCGTGTTTCCCATAGACTCCTAGTGTAAGTGGACTGTAGATCCTTACATGTCCGTTCTATGCATATAACCCTATATTTATAGGACTCTCTGCTAAATGTTGCACTTATTAGGTGTTGATAAATGTATAATAAAAATGTCTATGGTTCTTGAACACAAGAAAAATAGCTTCATGTCTGTGTACATAAAAAGTAAGTCAAGGTTGTACACAGAAAATTGTCCGCTATATGCATGTGTACACCAAAAACCAAAATGTAAATAATACTTGTACACATGTACATACAAAGGTATAAAGAGAGTGACATTGTTCTAGTCGCCAATCACTAGCACCTGTCCCAACAAAAATAACAGGGTAACTTACCCTTAAGATGGTACTTGCACACATAGTACTCTAGACTACTCACTTAATTGTACTACCTTAGTCTACTTTGGTACATACATAAAAACAAAATGTATCTCACATTTCAAACAAGCACTTAGAAATTGTAGCCTATTGATATCCCAATTCCTGCCACTGTTAGGTACACTCATATCTTTCTTCTCTGCATTATGTGTGTGAGATGCTCTACCTGGCCAGTAGGTGCTCTTGTGAGTATAGAATTAAACACATAGTTCTAAAGGTAACCTAGTTAGGTTATTCTGAAGTGCTCTAGGGGTAAGTAGTGTGTAGCCGATAGACCCTAGCAGACAATCTTACTGTGACCTAGCTTCCGGCTAGCCAGTATACCTTTCGTGTACTAACAGGTAACTCATTGTTGGCAAAAAGAAAAAATGTGTGAGATAATAAAAATGCTTAGTCAGCTTGAAGCTAAATGTATAGAGAGCTGTACTAATGTCTAGTTAGCCTCATAAAATGTGAGAGCTAAAACAAAATGTCTTAGGAGCTAGCAACTAAATGTCAGATAGCTGCCTAATTGTATAGTAAGCTTAGGATGTGTAGTAAGCTTAATTAAAATGTCTAAGAAACTAGAAACTAAAGGTCTAGATAGCTTCATAATTCTCCAGACAGCTTCATAATTGTCCAGGAAGCCTTTATGATTGTCTAGTAGGATTGCTAGTCTAAAAATGTTTAAAATGCCTAGAAAAATATCTAGTAGGTTTAAAAGTACCTAATGTGTATAAAAGTTTTGTCAGGATATAGATTCTGTCTAGTTAGCAATCCTGTTCTACTTGCCCTAGTTCCTCTGCTTAGGGGACAGGCGTCGGGGTTGACTTGTTTTAAGTAAGGGGGTTTGTGGTATCCCGGTACCGGATTGCATCTGTTACCTTGTGGTGAGGTTCCCAAAGTCAGAGTCCCTAGTTACCGATGGGGTCCTCATCTATAGGTAGCCCCTTGTCACCCCTTTAATAATTAAAATTATTCAAATTCTAAGTGTATATATGTATATAATGTATACTTACCTTGTTGTAGCGTCGCAGGACCTGCGGGTCACGTGATGCGTTCCAAAACTCTATGGTTTATGGTTCAAGGACCTTTGGAGGAAGTCAGGTGATCACCCACCATGCATTGTAACGGTGAGTGACAGCTGATATGGACCAATCCAAAACGGCCCTGCCCATATAAGGGAGCGGCGGGCATTCATTTCTCTCTTTCCGCTCTTTCCTTGTGGGCTGCTGATAGAGGAGGATCTGCTCAGCTGTCGTCAGCAGTGACTTGGCCCAAGCCTTGCGGCAACGGCCATCTTACAAAACTGTGAGTTATCTCAATCCCTCTTAAGTCTGCAAGATCACCGGACCTAAACAGACCCCTAAATCCGGACGGATCTCTGCATCACTCCTAATTCTAATAACCTTTTGGATAAGCTTATGGTCCACAGCATCTGTCAATCATTGCAGAGCTGTATAGAGACTGTATTGCTAAGACTGTTGCTGTTAATTGGATGTACCGCAAGTACCTCAGTAAAGTTTATACAAGTTCAAGTTTATCCCTATTGTGGACCTTCATTCATTTAAGCACGCACCTATCGTTTCTGGGAAGGGTGGCGATAGGCCGAAGATTTACCTCAGCGTATTAACCCGCACAGTGGCGTCACGAGTGACAGGGGTTAAATTAACTCCTCATATACCGAAGCAACACCCCAACTACACTACACCCCCAAGGCCCTACCACAACCTCAAAACACACAAAAATTCAAATTAGGGTCAGAGACAGGCACCTTGGGGGTAACAACCACCTATATATACACACACACCGATAATATTAAAGCGCTCTTAGTCTTCCTTTCTCTGCTGTTTCCTATGTCAGAGAGAGCAGATATTTAATTTAAGGCAATAATGACTGTAATTTGAGTTGCAGGATTATAAGAATGGTACATACCTTGACAGTAGGAAAGCAAATATCAATAATGCAAATATTGTTTTCCTATTGTTTTCTCTTTGAGAGTCAGTGAGAAAAAAAAAAATCTGTAGTTTTTAATATGAATAATGTATCTATGGTAACCGTCGTTTCTTGGGGATAATGACTCTGCGGCAATCAGTAAGTGTTCTAGATTCTTTCTGAAACATTCAATTAGCTTTATAACTGTTTACATGAATTCATTAATGAAACCAATATTTTATCCTTTATTGTCACTGTAAAATAAAACATTCCAGCACAAACCCCACTGTAGAATTTTTTATTTAATTTTTTTTTTCACAAATATTTAAATTTATGTTCCAGATATCAGTGCTGAAATCCCACAAGAGTTTTATTGCGCCGTAATGTAAATATTCCACGTAGCTATTAATTTCATGTCTTGTCTCATGCAACCCTTAACAAGTCGCTTTATTTATCAGTGTGATTTACGGCTATGGGAGTGAAAATCTCTTTCAACTGAACAGGAATCGGCAAAAAGTTTGGAGAATCATATTGCCATGAATGCTCTGAATGTATATGGCAGTGTTTCCCAACCACTGTGCCCCCAGCTACAACTCTCAGCATGCCCGGACAGCCGTTGTCAAGTAACCCTCCCCCTCCATTAGATGGCCCCAGTAGGTAGCCAATCCCCCAATTAGGTAGAAGCTGCCAGTAGGAACATAATTCTCCCCCATTAGGTAGAAGTCCTCAGTTGGTACATAATTCCTCCCATTAGGTAAAAGACCTTGGTAATTAGATTATTTCCCCATTAGTAGAAGCCCCCAGTAGGTAGAAAATCCCCCCATGAGGTAGATGCCTAAGAGGTACATAACTCCCACATTAGGTAGAAGCCCTCAGTAGATAGATTATTCCTCCATTAGGCTATGTTCACTCTTCCAGAATGTCCGCACAGGAAATCTCTGTGCGGACATTCCAGAGAGTGCGGGCTCGGGCAGAATATTCCAGCACTATGACCGGATGGGAATGAGCCATCTCATAGACGGCTAGGCATTCCGTGCAGTGTCTGCACAAAGAATGAACAGGTTCATTCTCTGTGCGGACACGGAAAATGGAATTTGTGTGCCAGAAACATCTGGTACAGAAATTCTTGCAGTGTGCACAGCGCAGCAGAATCCCCTTGAAATCAACAGGACTCTGGTGCTCCGGAATCCCCGGCAGAATTACAATGCTGATTCCATACGTGTGAACATGGCCTTAGGTAGATGTCCCCAATAGGTAGGAATTCCACTCATTAGCTAGAAGCATCCAGTAGGTACATAACTCCCACATTAGGTAGAAGCCCTCAATAGGTAGATTACTCCCTCATTAGCTAGAAGCCCCCACTAAGTAGAAAATATCCCCCATTAGGTAAAAGCCCCAAGTAGGTCAAAAGAAATTCCCCCATTCGGTAGACGCCCCCAGGAGGTAGGTAATCCCTCATTAGGTAGATGGCCCTGGTAGATAGGCAATCCCCCTATTAGGTAGAATATGCCAGTAAATATGTAATCCTCCATTAGGCAGAAACCCTCAGTAGGTAGATTATTCCCCCATTAGGTAGATGCCCCCAATAGGTAGAAATTCCCCCCATTAGGTAGATGCTGCAAGTTGGTAGAAGCATCCAGGAGGTAAAAGCCCCCACTAGGTAGAAAATACCCCCTATTAGGTAAAATTCCCAAAAGGTAGGAAATCTCCCATTTGGCAGATGTTCCCAGGAGGTAGGTAATCCCTCATTCTGTAGATGCCCCTGGTAGATAGGTAATCCCCCCATTAGGTAGAAGCTGCGAGTAAGTATGTAATCCCCCATTAGGTTGATGTTCCAATAATTTCCTAACACCCTCCCCAATTAGGTGGTCGCCCACAGGCGCTAGAAAATGCCTGTAGGTACCCCCAGTATGTAGGAAATCCCCTCATTAAAGGGGTACTCCGGTGAAAACCTTTTTTTTTTTTTTTAAATCAACTGGTGCCAGAAAGTTAAACAGATTTGTAAATTACTTCTATTAAAAATCTTAATCCATCCAGTACTTATTAGCTGCTGAATACTACAGTGGAAATTATTTTCCATTTGAAACACAGTGCTCTCTGCTGACATCACGAGCACAGTGCTCACTGCTGACATCTCTGTCCATTTTAGGAAGTGTCTAGTGTAAAAGGAAATCCCCATAGCAAACATATGCTGTTCTGGACAGTTCCTAAAATGGACAGAGATGTCAGCCGAGAGCACTGTGCTCGTGGTGTCAACAGACAGCTCTGTATTTCAAAAAGAAAATAATTTCCACTGTAGTATTCAGCAGCTAATAAGTACAGGAAGGATTAAGATTTTTTAATAGAAGTAATTTACAAATCCGTTTAACTTTCTGGCACCAGTTGATTTAGAAAAAAAAAAAAAATGTTTTTCACCGGAGTACCCCTTTAAGTAGATGCCCCAAGTAGGTATAGGTTGGTTGTTTCTTTCCCTCAAATTGCACCTAGCAGGATGATAATTTCCCCCCAATAGGTCCCCTCCACTTTTCCTCTGCTCCAGTGCTGAGGCCAGGTCCTCTCTTTCCACCTTGACTCTGTGCTCTGTCACCCGGAGAGGCACAAGGACTCCTGAAGGCTGCACGCGAATAAATGAAGTTACCGCGTGCGTCAGAACAGCACAGGAGCAGGAAGTCGGGATAGGATGGGAATCACTGCTCCTGTATGTACATACCGTAGAGCACAAAGCTATTGGTGTAGCGCAACAGGTAACGTATCTACAGGAGCAGGGACTCCTTGCTCCTGTACTGAGAAGCGATGCATATACCTTACTCACCTTACATACAAAGTTTTGCGCCCCTAAGAATTTCGCACATGGGCCTCCACCAACACTACACCGCTGGGTGGCACATAGTTTATTGCAGACAGAAGTTTCTTTTAAATATCCGACTGACATCCAGTTTTATTATGGAAAGAGATGCAGGAAAAAAACGGAATGATAGCGCAATCCACTCAGATGTTGGTTTAAATAATAATCTTCTTTATTAAAGCCAAATCACAACGTGTTTAACTCCTTAAGGACGTAGGGCATACCCGTACACCCTACGCCCGGTCCCGGTGTTTAAAACGGGGTAACGACGTGACCCCGCATCACACCGGGTCGGCCCGGCTGCTAATCATAGCCAGGACCCTGGGCTAACAGCGCACGGCATGGATCGTTGTGCCACGCGCTGTTAACCCTTCAGACGTGGCGATCAAAGTTGACCGCCGCATCTGAAAATGAAAGTAAACGCTTCCCGGCAGCTCAGTCGGGCTGATCGGGACATCGCGATAAAATCACTATGTTCCGATCAGCTGGGACGCAGGTGGAGGTCTCTTTACCTGACTCCGCGCCGTCCGATCGTCGATTGATTGCTCCAAGCCTGAGCTACAGGCTTGAGCAATCAAGCCCCTATCTCACTGATCCGTGCAAAGCTATGGCTTTGCAGGGATCAGCATAAAAGATCAGTGTGTGCAGTGTTATAGGTCCCTATGGGAGCTATAACACTGCAAAAAAAAAGTGGAAAAAAAAAGTTAACAAAGGTCATTTAACCCCTTCCCTAATAAAAGTTTGAATCACCCCCCTTTTGCCATAAAAAAACAAAAACTGTGTAAATAAAAAAAACATATGTGGTATCGCCGCTTGCGGAAATGTCCGAACTATAAAAAATATATCATTAATTAAATCGCACGGTCAATGGCGTGCGCGCAAAAAATTTCCAAAGTCCAAAATAGTGTATTTTTGGTCACTTTTTATATCATGAAAAAATGAATAAAAAGTGATCCAAAAGTCCAATCAATACAAAAATGGTTCCACTAAAAACCTCAGAACACAGCGCAATAAATTAGCCCTCATACTGGCCCATACACAGAAAAATAAAAAAGTGGTTAGAAGATGATAATTTTTAACATATAAATTTTCCTGCATGTAGTTATGATTTTTTTCCCAAGTACGACAATATCCAACCTATATAAGTAGGGTATCATTTTAATCGTATGGACCTACAGAATAAAGATAAGGTGTTACCTAAAAATGAACTGCGTAGAAACTGAAGCGCCCAAAAGTTACAAAATGAAATTTTTTCTTCAATAATGTCACTGCAAAGTAGAATTGGTGGCGCAAGAAATAAGCCATCATATGGAATTTTATGTGCAAAATTGAAAGCGTTATGATTTTTAGAAGATGATGAGGAAAAAATGAAAATGCAAAAATGGAAAAACCCTGCGTCCTTAAGGGGTTAAAGGCTTACACATGCCTCTTCCTCAGGTAAAAACAGGCTTACATACATGCAGAGTAAAAGTGTCTGTTTAAAAGGATTTTCTTGGTGCCAAAAATCGCCAAAAATAGGCTTACATACATGCAGAGTAAAAGTGTCTGTTTAAAAGTATTTTCTTGGCGCAAAAAATCGTGAGGCCACGCCCCCAGGGCGCGTGGCCTAGTGATTTTTGGTGCCAAGAAAATCCTTTTAAACAGACACTTTAACTCTGCATGTATGTAAGCCTATTTTTACCTGAGGAAGAGGCATGTGTAGGTCTCGAAATGTGTTGTGATTTGGCTTTAATAAAGAAGATTATTTTTTAAACCAACATCTGAGTGGATTGCGCTATCATTAAGTTTTTTTTCTTGCACCTCTTTCCATTATAACCATCGGCCAGGAATCTCTCCACACCGACCCCGGAAAAGCGGCACCACTTCCTTGGATACCTACAGACACAGTACTTGTGGCTCATACACCAACTACCAAAGGTGAGCAGTTTTGCTAGTTTTTGTTCCTACATGAACACATCTAGAATCCAGCAACACATCCCATGGGAAGCTCTGCCTCTTTCTGTTTTCTAGTATATTCATCCAGTAAAAATCCAATACATGGACATCCTACTGATCTCAATGGACATACGTATGTATATTGAGCACTTAAAATATTAGACCAAGTAAATAAAGGTAACAAAGGAAATGAAAACTGCTAAAAGTTTATTACCGTAACCCTAAAGAATTTATTAAACATTCCTTCTGTAGACCCGGCTGATATACCTGCAATACAGTCTAGTGGAGACTCCTGCTTCACCTGGTACAATGTGGGGTCAACTAATAGAAACAGTATGAAAGCCCCACGGAAAACCCGAGGATAACAGGCGATATATAATATAGATAGATAACATAAGGGAATTCATATCGAGCGAGTAAATATTGATCGGGTTAACCAGTCCATGACTGGGGTACTCTGTGGACTAGTGAAGCTGTTTATTTTTTTTTTTCAGAGAAATATAAGGCTTATAACTTGTAAGCATAATGAAGAAAATGCTTTTTTTTTTATTTAATTTTTATTTATTTATTTGTTTTACATCTTTTTTTTCTACTTATCAAAAAATGCAATAAAGAAAATGTTGTTTTTTTTTGTATTTTTTTATTTGTTAACAGTTAATATCTCAGGTATTTTGTGAACTAGCAAGGTTTTTTTTTAAGTGAAATATAAGGCAAGTGTAACAAATGTTTTTCTGTTTTGAATTTTTTTTACCTATTGGTTTTAGTAAGATAAAAAAAAAAAAAGATTTTATACTACAGTTATCTAACATTTAATTTGGTATATTACATGTGGATAAGTGGTTTACTTATCTTTCAAATGTCTTTTCCCCAGAGATCAGAAACAAACTTTAGGTTTTTTATTATTTTTCCATTTTTTTTTACAGTTTATATTTTTTTTGTAACTGTAGCTGGTTGGTACAGGGAAAATCCTACAAAAAGCATTTTTTTTACAAAGACATATGGTGGCTTTTGTTGTTATTTTGTGTTTTTTTCTCATTTTTTGAAGTACTATAGATGACTACATATGGGAGATGGCTTTCAAGTGAAAAGAGTGAGTTTTTAAGGGTTTTTAAGCCTTTACAAAAAACACACAAATTTTATCTATGTGAACATATTGGGCCTCATTTACTAAGAGTGTCAGGTTTTTACTAGTGGGAAATGTTGTTTCAGACTTGCAGGATTCCTCTCTATTTACAATTGGGAAAAGTCTGGAACATTTTCTGACCAGTTTTTTCTAGGTGTGAATTAAATAGTAAATCTGTAGGGCGTGGTAGGCTTTTTTGACCATCCACGCCCCCCTTTTCGGCTTTTCACAGTGCAATGTTGGGTTTGTCGGATTTTCCAGGCGCACACTGGCGCAGACTGGTGCAGACATGTCGCAGAAACTATGGGGGAGATTTATCAAAACCTGTCCAGAGGAAAAGTTGCCCAGTTGCCCATAGCAACCAATCAGCTCACTTCTTTCATTTTTGAAAAGGCCTCTGAAAAATGAAAGAAGTGATCTGATTGGTTGCTATGGGCAACTGGGCAACTTTTCCTTTGCACAGCTTTTGATAAATCTCCCCCTATGTGCCAAAATAAGCAGACAAAAACTGGTCGGTTTCAGCTTAGTAAATGAGGCCCATTGTCTTTCTCTTGACATTACTAGGGCTGTGCTGGGTCCAGTGGATTTCTCACCACCTTAGACTGGGTTCCCATTACGTTTTCGCCCATATGGGAGCGCATACGGCAGGGGAGAGCTAAAAACTTGCACTCCCGTATGCCTTTCTATGCGCTCCCGTATGTAATTAATTTCAATGAGCCGACCGCAGTGAAACGTTCGGTCCGGTCGGTTCATTTTTGCCCCATATGTGCTTTTACAACCGGACCTAAAACCGTGGTCGTAGTTCCAAAGATATTTAAGCTGTCCTGCAGGCTCAGGGAGCATCAGTGTCAGTGCGAACTATCTGTCGACATTTAAATTAAATGAAACGCTATGGCAGGAGACCCAGGAGGACGACACTGCCGACACAGAGACATATAAAAACAAGACTACATTTCGGCAAAAGGAACTTGATTAAACCAAAATCCTTCTGGGAAAACATCTTGTGAACAGATGAGACCAAGATAGAGCTTTTAGGTAAAGCACATCATTCTACTGTTTACCAAAAACAGAATGAGACCTACAAAGAAAAGAACACAGTACCTACAGTGAAATATGGTGGAGGTCAATGATGTTTTTGGGTTGTCTTGCTGCCTCTGGCACTGGGTGCCTTGAATGTGTACAAGGTGTCATGACATCTGAGGATTACCAAAAGATTTTGGGTCACACTGTGCAGCCCAGTGTCAGAAATCTGGGTTTGCGTCTGAGATCTTAGGTCTTCCAGCAGGACAATGACCCCAAACATATGTCAAAAAGCACCTAGAAATGGATGGCAACAAAGCACTGGAGAGTTCTGAAGTGTACAGGAATGAGTCCAGATATAAATCCCATTGAACACCTGTGGAGAGATCTTAAAATTACTGTTGGGAAAAGGCGCCTTCCAATAAGAGAGACCTGGAGCAGTTTGCAAAGGAAGAGTGGTCCAACATTCCGGCTGAGAGGTGTAAGAAGCTTATTGATGGTTATAGGAAGTGACTGATTTCAGTTATTTTTTCCAAAGGGTGTTCAACCAAATATTAAGTTAAGGGTGCCAATAATTTTGTCCAATCCATTTTTGGAGTTTGGTGTGACATTATGTCCAATTAGCTTTTTCTCCTTCCTTTTTTGGTTTAGTTCCACAACACAAAAATGGAATAAACATGTGTATAGCAAAACATGTGTTACTGCAATCCTTTTCTGTGAGAAATACTTATATGAAATATATAGATATGAGAGAGATTTTTTTTTCTTGTCTCACTTAAAAAATCTAACATTTATTTTCCCCACAATGTAATACCCGTGTGTGTGTGTGTGTGTGTATACACACAGATCATATCTCTGAAAATGTTCTACCAGAAGCTGAGCATTGTACATTTAGTCCATTGCGAGACATTGTGCAGTATTACAGGTGACCCTGAAGGGAAGGTCAGGACACCCCCAGGGCAGTAGTGAGGCACAATGTACTCTCTCGGTCTCCGCTCCCTGCATTAGCATAGAATAGTGCGGCACATGAAAGGGAGTTCTCACAGCAGGCAGCAGGTGGAGCACTAGCCAAGATCTAATTAGGGGATCCCAGGCATCCAGAGCCTCGGGGGGTGCCTATAGGAAGATAACCCACATTGAGATGAATTCAGACATCAGCCATAAATCAGCATTTGCTGCTACACTGAGCCTGCATCCATAAATTATTAAATAGACAAGAATCTAAAGAACAAAAATATATATATATATATAATTTCCTATCACCACAGATGTTCTGTGATTCTACCATACACAGACTGTATATCTTTATTCTTTTTTCAATCACAATAGTTTGTACATTTTGACAAGGATTATGATTTCTCAGATAAATTCATACAATTGTTAAAAAAAAAAAAATGTGGATATTAAATGTTTTGGATAAAATTATAAAATGGCTTTCCTAAAATTCCAATATTGATTCTCAGTACAGGTCATTAAATATGAAACCATTGGGGGTTCAATTCCATCACGTCTGCTGATCAGGGGATACGGTGCTCCAGGTACAGTACATACATTTCCTTGTGGCTGAGTGTGGTACTGCAGCTCTAAGATGTTCAGTCCCTTTGAAGTACAGTACCAGTCATAGCATAAACCATATGTGTGGTGCTGTATTTGTCAAACCAGTGTGTCCCCACCATTGGGCCTCCAGCTGTTGTGAAACTACAACTCCAAGCATTCCCCGACAGCCTTTAGCTGTGTGAGACAGAAATCCAGCAGAGGGTTAAAGCCCCTGACAAGATTTCGTTTGCTAGGGACTTTTGTATATCATGTTATTGGGCTTGGATTTTTATGGACGGAAGTGCTGGATTGGTAGTGGGGCTTTTCATTCCACTACCTAAGGACGCACCAGGTTTTCACACTAGCCCAGATCAGCACAGATGCAAAGACAACTCATCACAGGGCTAAGTCTAGGGGAGAGGTAGTCTGCAAAGAGATACTCATTGGGTGAGATTTATCAAAACCCGTGTAGAGGAAAATTGGTGCAGCTGCCCATGGCAACCACATTGCTTATTTTTTGTGTTTCAGAGGCCTTTTTAAAAATAAAATATGTAATCTAATTGGTTTCTATAGGCAACTCCACCACTCTTCCTCTACACAGATTTTGATAAATCACTGTGTGAGAAACTTTACCTGAAATCCTAAAGTCCGAGGACGACTTCCGATTTGTGTAGTGACATATCTAAAGTTTGTTTTGTCAGGTGGCCAGTAGTAAGCCACTTGTTTTCCCTGCTGAGCCCACAATAGATATATGTGAGATAGATAGATAGATAGATAGATTGATAGATAAGAGATAGATAGATATGAGATAGATAGATGGATAGATAGATATGAGATAGATAGATAGATAGATGGATATGAGATAGATAGATAGATAGATAGATAGATATGAGATGATAGATAGATAGATAGATAGATATGAGATAGATAGATAGATAGATAGATAGATAGATATGAGATAGATAGATAGATAGATAGATAGATAGATGGATATGAGATAGATAGATAGATGGATATGATAGATAGATATGAGATAGATAGATAGATGGATATGAGATAGATAGATAGATAGATAGATATGAGATAGATAGATAGATAAATAGATAGATAGATAGATAGATAGATGGATATGAGATAGATAGATAGATAGATAGATGGATATGAGAGATAGATAGATAGATATGAGATAGATAGATATGAGAGATAGATATGTCATAGATAGATATGCAATAGATAGATAGTGTCTGACAGTGACCATTTAAAGAGAACCTTTCAGGTCCAATGTGCCCCACATTGGCCCCATGGCCTGACAGATGAAGAGAACAATGTTCTGACAGCAGACAAACAACTGTGAATGGCTTAAGAACCATAGATAAATACGCATGAGACAGATAAATAAATAAATAGATAGTAGATAGATAGAAATATATGAGATAGATAGACAGACAGACAAATGGATAGATAGATAGATAGATAGATAGATAGATATGAGATAGATAGACAGACAGGCAAATAGATAGATAGATAGATAGATAGATAGATAGATAATCCTGCACTTTTCCTTCCACATTAATGTCATGTATTCTTAGATTTTCTCCTGTTCTCTCTCATGCACAGAATGAGACAATATATCACCCCGAGTGAAGACGCAGGAAATCTGAAAATAAATCCCATGGCCTCCGAAATGATTCTACTCTATGCAGAGATTTTTCTATAAAAGGTACCAGAGCATAACCAATGACCATTTCCCATTCAAGTGAATTCATTTTGTCTGTTCTCTGAGGTATCACATTCCCATCTACTGAAGCCATGAAAGATGGCAAGTGGGAAAGAATCGCTTCACAAACCAGATGTTTTGCTTTATTAGAGAGGGAAAGTGAATGCAGACATCCTGTACACACAAGTGGTGATATCAGGGTCTCCTCTCCTACCCAGGCCCCCAGGGGTTAAAGGGGTTCTCTGCCCCTAGACATCTTATCCCCTATCCAAAGAATAGGGGATAAGATGTCTTATCGCGGGGGTCCCGCAGCTGTGACCTCCACGATCTCCTTTAGAATGCTGGGTGCGGGCGGCGGTGGATCATGACGTCATGGTCACACCCCTCGTGACTTCAAGCCACACCCCCTCAATGCAAGTCTATGGGAGGGGACGTGGTGACCGCCATGCCCCCTCCCATAGACTTGCTCAAGGGGGCATGGCGTGACATCACAAGGGGCATAGCCATGACGTCATGACCCCTGCCACTCGCTCCAAGCATTCGGAGCAAAATGTTCCGAACGCTGGAGTACCCCTTTAAGGAGTTTTCTGCTTTCAACAATCACTTTATTATTAGAAGTTAAATCCTTGCAGATCCTTCTGCTGATATGGTATTCCACTCCATGTGTCCCACCTGTGATTGCAGTAAAGTTTAATGTGAACAGGACACAATACATGTCAGGTCACTGATGCTCCACAATGGCTCCATGACCTGACAGATGAGGAGAACAGCATTCTGTGAATGAAACATGGGCCATGTGCTAAAGTCTTGTATCCAGTCCCACATGCTGCCCCCCCCCCCCCCAAAATGATTGACAGTCTGTGACAAGAGAGAAGCCCGGCCTTCACCACTTACATCCCACCCAATCCCATGCATTACGCTGGGACCAAGGACATAAAACTTGCTATAAAATACTAAAAAAGGATGCAAATATTGATATTTTGATATAAGATTTAGAAAATGGCAGTCAGTAGAAGAACTGAGCTCTGTATTATAATTAATGATCCTTACAGGTTATACTGATCAAAATATTACATGTGAACCCAGCCTAACATAGCAGCTTTAAAAGGACCCTGGCTGTCTGATAACCAATTGGTGCCCCACAGTTGTGTTGTGAGGAGGGAAGCAGATCTGACACATGGCAGGACCAGGACCTGTCAAATGTCCTTCTGTCAGGGGCCCACTGGGGGAACAGGGAGAGTGAGCCCTAAACTGACCCTAAAACATCTCACCCTGCCTACTTGCCCATCCATCCTAAACGGGGGATCGACAACTGGGCGCCGGTCACTTCTTGCGCTAAAGGGCAGTGGCATAAAAACACAAAATATAAATAGTCGGTCACAGACCAGAACAGAAACAGAAAACTACCAGACAACCAGATATACCAAACAGAATACAAATACTAACAGGGCAGAATATAAACTCACAAACAGAGCAGAATATAGTGAATTAATAAACAGTTCATAAACCAGATATCAGATAAACGGCAGACATGATAAAATAAACAAGACTAGCATGATATGAGTATACAGCAGAATCCAGGAGATTAAGGGGATAAACAAAAAACTGAGAGCCAAAACACTAAACTGAAGAGGTAACATAGGACACTGTTCACAAACAGGTACAAGTACAAAGGACAAAGATCAAATCAACCAAACAGGATATAAATATAGGACACTGTTCACACTGGGACACAAAACATACAAACTGGACTCCCCACTCCATTATAGGAGTAGCCATTAATAATAAAGCCAAATAGGCTACTGGCCAGCGGACACACTCCACCGTGTGGACAAAATGCTGAACCAGTAGGAAACAGAGATATAATACATGAAACACTAGACTAGAACCGGATGAGTCTGAATAGACTCCACAACAGGAATATAACATACAGAGCACAGGTAATAAGCAAGACTCAGACATAGTGTGAACACCGGCAAAGCTGAACAGACATAATCCTAAAACCGACTAATGTAACACAGACTAAAATACAAGGAGCATGCTATATAACCATGGCTCAAAACCCAGATAAAATGACAAGATAAATACAAGGTAAATGCTCAAGCAGACATAGTCAGAATATAGCACAAACAGACATAGTAATATTGCACTCAATAACCAGCACCAGAATGCAGGAGAACGCTGGCTAAATAACTCCACCCAAGTTCTCATTCGTTCAGAGCATTAACTATTCCCTATCCAGGTAGAATAGCAAACTGCTCTGAACAAACTAGTGTGTGAATTGACACCTAAACAGAAAAATACAAAAACAAATAAATGGACATTACACCTTCTAAATGCGCAAACACTAGTAACCACAGCATCCATTGGGTTAATTTAGTTGTGTGCTGTCCCGGTACAGGACCTGTCCTGTACCATCCTTAAGTCCCCTCAGGAAGAGTCCCTTAGGTCTCATATCAATGCAATGTATATTCATTATGTGTATCTTTTGTTCATATGTATAAAGTTGTACAGTTTGCATAAAATGTATGGGACCTTCCTTGGTCATGTGACCTACTGTCATGTGATATACCCAGAGTTCCATGGGCACAGGAATCTCAGGCATTAGCAACCAATGGGCTTTAGTCCAGCCCCCTAGTATATAAAGGGCTGTAGTCTCTATTCTCACTCTCCTGAGAACTGGATCTAAAAGGAAGCACAAAGTCCTGTATACTGCAAATTCATCTCATCTAGGCCAAAGCCTAAGGAACAGCAGCCACTTCTAAAACGTGAGTTACAATTCTCTCTACAAATCCAGTGACTACTACTCAGCTAAGGAATATATTAGTAGCACATTGGCCTGCATAAATATCCTCATAACTACAAGTCCAAGCAAGCCTGAGAGGTATCCTGCGACTGTTTCCTGAATATTCTAAGTAAAAGTTCCAGTTATTGCAAAACCCTTGCTGTGGACATTCCTTTATTGCATACCATTTCTGGGCTGGTTGTTGGTGGTTATTATACCGAAACAACCCCATCCTGGCATCACGAACACTAAGGGGTAAACAACAGCTTGCCCCCAGGGTTAATACCTCCAGACCCTGCTACATACCGCAACACCCTGTGGTCACCACAGTGGCATTGGAGTGATCTCTTATGCCGGTCACTGACAGTAAGTGTGGGCTTAAATAGCGGATTTATGTGTTCTCCAATACAAAAAATCATGTTACATAGTTAGTACGGATGAAAAAAGACATACGTCCATCAAGTTCAACCAGGGAATTGAAGGGTAGGGGTGTGGCGCGATATTGGGGAAGGGATGGGATTTTATATTTCTTCATAAGCATGAATGTTATTTTGTTCCAGGAATGTATATAAGGCTGCTTTCACACTATACAAATTCATCCGTTACAAACGTCTGTTAGAAAAGCCCTGGTAAACGGCCGTTAAACAATCCCATTAAAGTCTATGGGATTTTTTGATTTTCCTTTATGACCCGTTATAGTCCGTCATGAATAACGGCCGTTAGTTGTGACGGAAGAAATAACGGCACATGCACTAATTTTTCTTCCGTCACAAGAAACGGGTAAATTAACGGCCGTTATTTTTAACATTGAAGTCTATGGCTGACGGATGAGCCTTTATGTCATCCATTTGCACATAGGTTATTACATCCGTTATTACTTCTGAGCATGCTCAGAAGAGGTGACATCAGCAGACTCCTGCAGTGCTGAGGGAGGATTACTACTCCCATCATGGAACAGACTTGTTTCCATGATGGGAGTAGTAATTCCCCGGCTGCGGGAGTCTGCAGACAGCTGGGGAGGCTACATTAGTGTTTGTACTACAACCCCCATCATGGAACAGAGTCTGTTTCATGATGGGGGGTTGTAGTACAGGGGCTGAGGGTTTGATCGCACTGAGTTTCACTTCTGAGACCCCATGCGATCAAAAATTATTAAGCAGGGGAGCGGGCGGCATGGTCCGCAACCCTGCGATGTATCGTGTGTTTTAAATTTCACTTTTGAATCCCCTGTGGGAAGCCCTGAATGGCCGATCAGGGCTCTCAGCGAGAGATTGAAAAATGAACTTTGAGAGTAGCAGGGGCCAAAGAGCATTGTGGGGGGCAAGATATATAGCGCTGCAGAGGGGGGGGGCAGACATATAGCCTCTATATCTAGCCCCCCAGCAGCGCATTAGATATGACCCCCACCTGCGCATTAAATATATACCCCGCAGCGCATGTATATGTCTGCCCCCCACAGCTCTTCTATATACACATGCCCCTACCGCCGTATGAATGAAAAGTATTTCTATTAGCAGCGCATAGAGCCGGCTCCCGGCTCTATGCGCTGCTAATAGAAATACTTTTCATTCATATGGCAGCAGGTGTATATGTATATAGAAGCACTGGGGGGGGCAGATAACGGTATATGTCTGCCCCCCCCCCCCCCCCAGTGCTTCTATATACATATACACCTGCTGCCATATGAATGAAAGATATTTCTATTAGCAGTGACGGGAGCCGGCTCTATGCGCTGCTAATAGAAATAATTTTCATTCATACGGCGGCAGGGGCATGTGTATATAGAAGAGCTGTGGGGAGCAGGCATAGAGCGTTATCTGCCCCCCACAGCGCTTCTATATACATATGCCACCACAGCACTATGTATGAAAAGTATTTCTATCAGCAGCATCGGGCGGCCGATGCTGCTGCTAGAATGCTTTTCACATATAGCGTTGCAGTGGCATAGGTATATAGAAGCATACACATGCGCTGCGGGGGGTATATATTTAATGCACCGGCGTGGATATATATTTAATGCGCAGGCGGGGGTCCTATCTAATGCGCTGCTGCAGCACTGTATATCTTGCCCCCCACAGAGCTTTTAATATAGATATGGCCCCTGCTAATCCCAAAGTTCATTTTTCAATTTCTCGCTGAGAGCCCTTATTGGCTCCTCAGTACTGGCCATTCAGGGCTTCCCGTGGGGGATTCAAAAATGAGAGTTAAAACACACGATACATCACAGGGTTGCGGAGCATGCCGCCCGCTCCCCTGCTTAATAACTTTTGATCGCATCGGTCCTCCGAAGTGAATCCCGGTGCGATCAATCCCTCAGCCCCTGTACTACAACCCCCATCATGGAACAGAGTCTGTTCCATGATGGGGGTTGTAGTAAAAGCACTAATGTAGCCTCCCCAGCTGTCTGCAGACTCCTGCAGCCAGGGAATTTCTACTCCCATCATGGAAACGAGTCTGTTCCATGATGGGAGCAGTAGTAGTCCTGGCTGTGGGAGTCTGTAGGCAGAGGTGTTTGGCCATACATGAGGGATAAGGGGTCTTAACAGATGAATATTTATTCAGCAGTTAGCACCCTTTATTTCATCCATTATTAAACGTCCGTTTTTACTGAGAAAACGGACATTTAATAATGGATGAATGCTCATAGTGTGAAAGCAGCCTAACCCTGTTTTAAAGCTGTTAAATTTTCCTGCTGTGACCAGTTCCTGAGGTAGACTGTTCCATAAGTTCACAGTTCTTATGGTAAAGAAGGCGTGTCGCCCCTTGAGACTAAAACTTTTCTTTTCCAGACGGAGGGAGTGCCCCCTCGTCCTTTGGGGGGTTTAACCTGGAACAGTTTTTCTCCGTATTTTGTGTATTAAATGCTTTCATATAGTTACCTGAAAATGATGCCTAAAAAAGAAAACGATAACCATCATATAGGAGAAACGGGCATCAGTGAATAAGGTGAATGGAACAAGTATATAGCATCTCAAAACGCCAGACAAGATCATAAAAAGAAATGGAAAAGTGCAAAATATATGTTGATGTATGACACAATATAGCAGTATAATATAATATAAGCAGTATACTATAATTTTTTTTAATTAAAGAGATTAAATTTGAAGCAAAAATCTATAACATGGTCCCAAACCTACCATATATAATTTATATAATGGCAGAGGGGCATTTGGACCTCCTCAGCTACATGGGCCAAAATTACCTCTTTAGCCAAAATTATTTTTAAATAGGCATTGTCAGATTCAAAACTTTGAAAACATCAACCTTTCTAATATACTTAATTAAAAATAATAGTAATTCCTTTTAATAGAACTTATGGCTTATTAAAAAAAAGGACAACTAGGGGTCCCCCATACCACAGAACACAATCTTGTCTGGCTGCAGCATCAAAGTCCAGGAATTGAAGGTGGGACTAGCAGCACTCCTCTGTGCTCACTCCTGTTCTATCAGACTGCTGAATGAAAACAGAGAGGAGGGGGTTACAGAGAAGCCTGCAGTGATTGGATGAAAAGACCCAGCACAGCACAGCAGACTCAGGAAAGAAGTGTACAGTGAATGCATGGTGAGTGAGAGGGGGCTCAGTGCTTGCCTCAGACACACCCCTTACAGAGCAGTGGATGTCAGAATGAGCGAGCAGCAGAACAAAAGGGACTTGAATGCCAAATACAGAAGTTACACCCATAAAAGAGAAATATAAAGAATCTGCATTACCTAGAAAGTTACTTATATAAGCATTAGTTTTTTTCAGTGATATGACAGGTACGTGGTAACTCATGTAATGTATTTATTTTTAAGCTTTATGGACGATGTACATTTTGTCTTTTTTACAGATACTATTTTTGCTATTTAAGGCATTGTCCTGGGCTGACACCTACACTCACCTCGGGAACCATCACTTACAGCGCATGCATTTTCACTTTTCCATCGGATATCATCACATTCCCCTGATAGTCTCTAGACCAGCATGTTGCCTCCAAGTCACCCCATGACCTCTCAAGTTTACAGAAGGAAGCCGCGAACCTGACACAAGGCTGTCGGAGAGAGGATATTAAGTAATAAACATGTCATAAAAATAGATGTATGTGGAGTAAGTATGACAAGAAAGAAAAAACATGTAATACAAATTCATTTCTAAAGAATAAAAAAAAATTGTAGCGTTGCAGCACTGATATAACATGGATATATTCCACTGGTAATAAGATGATATAATCAGTGAACATGAATACCATGCCAAGCGTTACTGCCACCTGCTATTCTACTGTCACCTCTATCCAAGGGAAATTATCAGTAATGTATTCTGCACCTTTATTGTTGTATGAGAGTAAATGACAACCCACTTATTATAATACCCTTTTATAATTTTTACTTTAAAAGAAACCTTACAAATATGAATACATCCCTGTGAGGGCTGCAGCGTAATACATATTTATAGTGCAGATATTATCATCTTTCTTACAAACTTAACCCTTTAAATGGGCACTGTCAGATTCAAAGACTTTCTATATATTGCACATCTTGGCAAAACATTAACCTTTCTAACATACTTCATAAGAAAATGTTATTTCCTTTTTTAATGAAATCATGGCTTATAAAATCATGGTTTTGTCCAAGCTGAAGCACAGGCATAGACTAAGTCCAGTAAGTGAGGGTGGGCTAGTACTCCTCTGTGATCTCTCCTGCCTGATAGCACTCCTCTGTGCTCTCTACTGTCTGATAGGACTCCTCTGTGCTCTCTCCTGTCTGATAGTACTCCTCTGTGCTCTCTCCTGTCTGATAGCACTCCTCTGTGATCTCTCCTGCCTGATAGCCCTCCTCTGTGATCTCTCGTGTATGATAGGACTCCTCTGTGATCTCTCCTGCCTGATAGCACTCCTCTGTGATCCCTCCTGCCTGATAGCACTCCTCTGTGCTCTCTCCTGTCTGATAGCACTCCTCTGTGATCTCTCCTGCCTGATAGCACTCCTCTGTGATCTCTCCTGCCTGATAGCACTCCTCTGTGATCTCTCCTGCCTGATAGCACTCCTCTGTGATCTCTCCTGTCTGATAATACTCCTCTGTGCTCTCTCTCTCCTGTCTGATGGTACTCCTCTGTGCTCTCTCCTGTCTGATGGTGCTCCTCTGTGCTCTCTCCTGTCTGATAGGACTCCTTTGTGCTCTCTCCTTTTCAATAGTACTCCTCTGTGCTCTCTCCTGTCTGATAGCACTCCTCTGTGCACTCTCCTGTCATATAGTACTCCACTGTGCTCTCTCCTGTCTTATAGTACTCCTCAATGCTCTCTCCTGTTTTATAGTACTCCTCAATGCTCTCTCCTGTCTTATAGGACTCCCCTGTGCTCTCTTCTGTCTGATAGCACTCCTCTGTGCTCTCTTCTGTCTGATAGCACTCCTCTGTGCTCTCTCCTGTCTGATGGTGCTCCTCTGTGCTCTCTCCTGTCTGATAGGACTCCTTTGTGCTCTCTCCTTTTCAATAGTACTCCTCTGTGCTCTCTCCTGTCTGATAGCCCTCCTCTGTGCACTCTCCTGTCATATAGTACTCCACTGTGCTCTCTCCTGTCTTATAGTACTCCTCAATGCTCTCTCCTGTCTTATAGGACTCCCCTGTGCTCTCTTCTGTCTGATAGCACTCCTCTGTGCTCTCTTCTGTCTGATAGCACTCCTCTGTGCTCTCTCCTGTCTGATAGTACTCCTCTGTAATCTCTCCTGTCTGATAGTACTCCTCTGTGCTCTCTCCTGTCTGATAGTACTCCTCTGTGTTCTCTCCTGTCCGATAGGACTCCTCTGTACTCTCTCCTGTCTGATAGCACTCCTCTGTGATCTCTCCTGCCTGATAGCACTCCTCTGTGATCTCTCCTGCCTGATAGCACTCCTCTGTGATCTCTCCTGTCTGATAATACTCCTCTGTGCTCTCTCTCTCCTGTCTGATGGTACTCCTCTGTGCTCTCTCCTGTCTGATGGTGCTCCTCTGTGCTCTCTCCTGTCTGATAGGACTCCTTTGTGCTCTCTCCTTTTCAATAGTACTCCTCTGTGCTCTCTCCTGTCTGATAGCACTCCTCTGTGCACTCTCCTGTCATATAGTACTCCACTGTGCTCTCTCCTGTCTTATAGTACTCCTCAATGCTCTCTCCTGTTTTATAGTACTCCTCAATGCTCTCTCCTGTCTTATAGGACTCCCCTGTGCTCTCTTCTGTCTGATAGCACTCCTCTGTGCTCTCTTCTGTCTGATAGCACTCCTCTGTGCTCTCTCCTGTCTGATGGTGCTCCTCTGTGCTCTCTCCTGTCTGATAGGACTCCTTTGTGCTCTCTCCTTTTCAATAGTACTCCTCTGTGCTCTCTCCTGTCTGATAGCACTCCTCTGTGCACTCTCCTGTCATATAGTACTCCACTGTGCTCTCTCCTGTCTTATAGTACTCCTCAATGCTCTCTCCTGTCTTATAGGACTCCCCTGTGCTCTCTTCTGTCTGATAGCACTCCTCTGTGCTCTCTTCTGTCTGATAGCACTCCTCTGTGCTCTCTCCTGTCTGATAGTACTCCTCTGTAATCTCTCCTGCCTGATAGTACTCCTCTGTGCTCTCTCCTGTCTGATAGTACTCCTCTGTGTTCTCTCCTGTCTGATAGGACTCCTCTGTACTCTCTCCTGTCTGATCGGACTCCTCTGTGCTCTCTTCTGTCTGATAGTACTCCTCTGTGTTCTCTCCTGTCTGATAGGACTCCTCTGTGCTCTCTCCTGTCTGATAGGACTCCTCAATGCTCTCTCCTGTCTGATAGGACTCCTCTGTGATATATCCTGTCTTATAGTACTCCTCAATGCTCTCTCCTGTCTGATAGGACTCCCCTGTGCTCTCTTCTGTCTGATAGTACTCCTCTGTGCTCTCTCCTGTCTGATAGTACTCCTCTGTGATCTCTCCTGTCTGATAGTACTCCTCTGTGCTCTCTCCTGTCTGATAGTACTCCTCTGTGTTCTCTCCTGTCTGATAGGACTCCTCTCTACTCTCTCCTGTCTAATGGGACTCCTCTGTGCTCTCTCCTGTCTGATAGTACTCCTCTGTGCTCTCTCCTGTCTGATAGTACTCCTCTGTGCTCTCTTCTGTCTGATAGTACTCCTCTGTGTTCTCTCCTGTCTGATAGGACTCCTCTGTACTCTCTCCTGTCTGATCGGACTCCTCTGTGCTCTCTCCTGTCCGATAGGACTCCTCTGTGCTATCTCCTGTCTGATAGCGCTCCTCTGTGCTCTCTCCTGTCTGATAGCACTCCTCAATGCTCTCTCCTGTCTGATAGGACTCCTCTGTGCTCTCACCTGTCTGATAGGACTCCTCAATGCTCTCACCTGTCTGATAGGACTCCTCTGTGCTCTATCCTGTCTGATATGACTCCTCAGTGCTCTCTTCTGTCTGATAGGACTCTTCTGTGCTCTCTCCTGTCTAATGGGACTCCTCTGTGCTCTCTCCTGTCTGATAGTACTCCCTCTTAGCAGTATACCCTCTTAGCAAAATTGCTTTCCTTCAGCTTACCTATTAGAGGTCAGAATATTAGGTAAAGATATAAGGACGAGAGATGAGGATGGGATAGAAGGACAAGTAGGTTTAGGTAGGAAGACTGGGCAATGCTGGGTACTCTGCTTGTAGATAGATAAATATGAAATAGATAGATAAATAGATAGATAGATAGATATGAGATAGCTATGAGATAGAAGGATAGATAGATAGACAGACAGACAGACAGAAAGATAGATATATAGATATGAAATAGAAAGATGGATAGATATGAGATAGATAGATAGGTAGATGATAGATAGATAGATAGATAGATATGAGATGGATAGATAGATAGAATGATATGAAATAGATAGATAGATTATTGATAGATAGATAGATAGATAGATAGATAGATAGATATGAGATAGAAAGATAGATAGATATGAGATAGATAGATGATAGATAGATATATAGATAGAAAAGCGATAGATAGATAGATAGATAGATAGAGAGATATGAGATAGATAGATAGAAAGATATGAGATAGATAGATAGAAAAATAGATAGATAGATGATAAATAGATAGATAGATAGATATGAGATAGATAGATAGATAGATAATAGATAGATAGATAGATAGATAGATGGATAGATAGATAATAGATAGATATGAGATAGATATGAGATAGAAGGATAGATAGATAGATAGATGGATAGATAGATATGAGATAGAAAGATAGATATGAGAGAAAGATAGATAGATATGAGATAGATAGATAGATATGAGATAGATAGATAAATAGATAGATATAAGATAGAAAGAACAGCTTCTCATGTTGTATCTATATACTCATGTTTTATCTATATCTTTGTGCTAGCAGTGTGCTGCTGTATTCTCCTGTTGCTGTATATTTAGCCCAGCAGCCTGCACCTGTAAGCCAGGTCCGTATGATAGTTAGAATCAATAGTGCTGGCCAACTTATTCTTTGGTTGTATTACACATATGGGGGAGTGGCTACCTCCATGTTGGTTCTTGCACCCCACCCACCTCTATCAGGTGTGTATAAGGTGATTTGGATATTCCAGATCTTGCAATGCCTGCTGATCTGCTCACACAGAGGCATATTCATAGTGTAGGGTCCGTCCCAATGAGATCACCTTACTGTGGTGGGACGATTCAAGCTATTTGGCCGCCAAATTGCAAGCTAAGTATCTCACTATTTAATTACTGCACCATAGCTGAACAGCGTCTCATGTTGTATCTATATACTCATGTTTTATCTATATCTTTGTGCTAGCAGTGTGCTGATGTATTCTCCTGTTGCTGTATATATAGCCCAGCAGCCTGCACCTGTATGCCAGGTCTATACAATAGTTTGGAATCAAATAGTGCTGGCCAACTTATTCTTTGGTTGTATTACACATACGGGGGAGTGGCTACCTCCATGTTGGCTCCTGCACCCCACCCACCTCTATTAGGTGTATATAAGGTGCCTTGGATGTTTCAGACCTTGCAATGCCTGTTGTACTGTTCACACACAGGCATATTCATAGTGTAGGGTCCGTCCCAGAATGAGGTCACCTTACTGTGGTGGGACGGTCCACGTTATTTGGTCACCAAATTTGCAAGCTAAGTACCTCATAATTTCATAGTTTCATATTTTCATTTATTGCACTACAGCGGTATAGCTTTTCCTGTTCTATCTATATACTCATGTTTTATCTATATACTCATGTTTTATCTATATCTTTGTGCTAGCAGTGTGCTGCTGTATTCTCCTGTTGCTGTATATTTAGCCCAACAGCCTGCACCTGTAAGCCAGGTCCCTATGATAGTTTGGAATCAATAGTGCTGGACAACTTATTCTTTGTTTGAGATAGATAGATAGATAGATAGATGATAGATAGATAGATATGAGATAGATAGATAGATAGATAGATAGATAGATAGATAGATGATAGATAGATATGAGATAGCTAGATAGATAGATAGATAGATGATAGATATGAGATAGATAGATAGATAGATATGAGATAGAAAGATAGATAGATAGATAGATAGATATTAGATAGATAGATATTAGATAGATAGATAGATAGATAGATAGATAGATAGATAGAAAGATAGATAGATAGATATGAGATAGATAGATAGATAGATAGATAGATAGATGATAGATAGATATGAGATAGCTAGATAGATAGATAGATAGATGATAGATATGAGATAGATAGATAGATAGATAGATATGAGATAGAAAGATAGATAGATAGATAGATAGATAGATATTAGATAGATAGATATTAGATAGATAGATAGATAGATAGATAGATAGATAGAAAGATAGATAGATAGATAGATAGATAGATAGATAAATAAATAGATAGATATCTGTAGATAGATAGACAGATGATAGGTAGATATGAGATAGATAGATAGATAGATAGATAGATAGATAGATAGATAGATAGATAGATAGATAGATAGATAGAATTTATGGGAAAATAAAAACCAATAACATCTATTGGTTTGACATTATTAGATTCCCACATCTATCACTACGCAGATGCAGACTTGGTAAATATCTAGGGGTGTAAAATAATGTCCTTGATATTACTGAGCCTATATTCCTGTTATATCAGGTATTTCCTTGCAGAACATTTTAAGTTTGACGCGGAAGACATCATCCAGCTTTCTGTCTGAGAAAAGCATCAATTCTTTCCAAATAATCCTCTTAATAAGTTAGGAAATTCATGCCCGATAAAGAATAATCTGCAGCATACGCTGTTTGTTTGTGGAGCAGAGCTGCCTGACCTCGAATTGACATCACAGATACAGCCTACGGGACTTGAAAATGTTCGGAAAACAGATGAAAAACTAGGCTATACCATGAAAAACCATTTGGCTTCTGTGTGCATGCTACTAACAGATTTTTACACTGCCCTAAAACAGAGAGGAACAACTATTTCAAGCTAAGCTCATAATGTGAAGCGCAGATTCCCAATATGTTGCTATCAAAGCTCATATAAAATGTTCCCGCAGCCGCAGATCTAATGATACTGTATATACAGCTCAAGCTTTATTGTTGTAATATTAATATCTTTTGTAAAAAGCAAGAAATACAGGACACAATGTATAATTATTAGGGATGCACCGATATATCGGCGGCCGATACATATCGGCCGAAAATAGCTGTTTCGGGGAAATGCCGAAACAACTAAAAATGTGCCGATAATGACCCACCTCCCCTGCCCGCCCACAGCACAAGTTGCAAACACTGCCAGTGACAGAGGCACTCGTGGGGGGTGCAGGGGGGGCCGGGCGGAACATCTGGGGGGGGGGGGGGGCGCGCTCTCCGGGAAAGGAATACTTCTTTTTATGTGCCCGGGCCGGCTCCCGTGTGTGACTGCAGGCGGGGGCCGGCCAGAGCATATAAAACCTAATACTGTATACTAAAAACCAGGGGGCCTCCAGCTGTTGGGAAACTACAACTCCCAGCATGCCCGGACCGGCAAAGTCTGTCCGGGCATGCTGGGAGTTGTAGTTTCACTATCCCGGACATCCCTGTGTCCCGAAAAATCTTTTCGGGACATAAGGATGTCCGGCGGTCACTCACCATTCCCCGGCGTCCTCCCGCGATCCTCCTTCAGTCCTTCGCTTCTCCGCCTCTATGGTCGTACGCACGGGACGTCACTGACGTCCCGTGCGTACAACCATAGAGACGCAGGAGGACCGCAGGATCGTCGCAGGAGAACGCACGCCGGCCGGGGCCTGGTAAGTGACCGCGTCATCTTGTTCAGTGTTCCGGTCACCGCTCCTCCGGTCCCGTCACCTACTGCTATGGTCCATGGGCCATAGCAGTAGATGTGACCCCGGGCCGGAGGAGCGGTGACCGGAACACTGTGGGGGCAGCAGTACAGACATACAGCCTCCAGCCATACACTGTATATGGCTGGAAGTTGTATGTCTGTGGGGTGGGGGGAAGCTGCCTACTATTGTGGGGGAGCTGCCTTATATTGTTGGGGGGCAGCTGCCTACAAATGTGGGGGGGAGCTGCCTTATATTGTTGGGGGGGAGCTGCCTAATATTGTTGGGGGGAGCTGCCTAATATTGTGGGGGGGGGAGCTGCCTACAAATGTGGGGGGAGCTGCCTAATATTGTTGGGGGGAGCTGCCTAATATTGTTGTGGGGAGCTGCCTAATATTGTGGGGGAACTGCCTACTATTGTGGGGGACTGCAGGCGGGGGCCGGCCAGAGCATATAAAACCTAATACTGTATACTAAAAACCAGGGGGCCTCCAGCTGTTGGGAAACTACAACTCCCAGCATGCCCGGACCGGCAAAGTCTGTCCGGGCATGCTGGGAGTTGTAGTTTCACTATCCCGGACATCCCTGTGTCCCGAAAAATCTTTTCGGGACATAAGGATGTCCGGCTGTCACTCACCATTCCCCGGCGTCCTCCCGCGATCCTCCTTCGGTCTTTCGCTTCTCCGCCTCTATGGTCGTACGCACGGGACGTCACTGACGTCCCGTGCGTACAACCATAGAGACGCAGGAGGACCGCAGGATCGTCGCAGGAGAACGCACGCTGGCCGGGGCCTGGTAAGTGACCGCGTCATCTTGTTCAGTGTTCCGGTCACCGCTCCTCCGGTCCCGGCACCTACTGCTATGGTCCATAGGCCATAGCAGTAGATGTGACCCCGGGCCGGAGGAGCGGTGACCGGAACACTGTGGGGGCAGCAGTACAGACATACAGCCTCCAGCCATACACTGTATATGGCTGGAAGCTGTATGTCTGTGGGGTGGGGGGAAGCTGCCTACTATTGTGGGGGAGCTGCCTTATATTGTTGGGGGGCAGCTGCCTACAAATGTGGGGGGGGGGAGCTGCCTAATATTGTTGGGGGGGAGCTGCCTAATATTGTTGGGGGGGAGCTGCCTAATATTGTGGGGGGGGGAGCTGCCTACAAATGTGGGGGGAGCTGCCTAATATTGTTGGGGGGAGCTGCCTAATATTGTTGTGGGGAGCTGCCTAATATTGTGGGGGAACTGCCTACTATTGTGGGGGAACTGCTGACCTAATGTGGGGGGGAGCTGCCTAATATTGTTGGGGGGAGCTGCCTAGTATTGTGGGGGAAATGCTTACCTAATGTGGGGGAGCTGCCTACTATTGTGGGGGAGCTGCCTACTATTGTGGGGGAGCTGCCTATTATTGTGGGGGAGCTGCCTATTAATGTGGGGGAACTCCCGACCTAATGTGGGGGAGCTGGCAATTTAATGTGGGGGAATCTAATGAGCGGAGCGCTGCATTTTACCAGAAGACGGGGAGAAGTCATTTTCGGTTTCGGTATCGGTTTCGGCCGGACATTTTTTTTTATTTCGGTTTCATTTCGGTTCGTAAATTTCCATTTCGGTGCACCTCTAATAATTATATTACAGTTACTATTTTATACAAAAAAAAAAAGATTGTGGCAGGACTCTTGGTCAAAAAATGGAGGCTCTTTGCGCACTTTTTGATCAAAACGTGCCCCCCATCCCCCACGCGGAGGTGGCCTCACTTTGGATGGGACCCTAACACGCTCATTCCACTCACTTCTCCTGGGCATATAGCTTCTGTCTGGGTGACATGCAGGATCCACTATCAATTTACAAAACCATCCTGTGAATAGGGAGGGGTGCACGGATAGAGAGGGTGCCATATTGTACATAAACGCACTTACCCAACAGAGCTAGCTGTTTGCGTATGTGTCACTGTACGGAGCGTGGGTTATTTGCAAGTGCGCAGCTGCAGAGCGTCCGCCAGGATTGGCGGACACTCTGCAGCTGCGCACTTGCAAATAACCCACACTCCGTACAGTGACACATATACGCAAACAGCTAGCTCTGTTGGGTAAGTGCGTTTAATGTACAGTATGGATATATGGATGTTTTCAAGCACATCGATATTTGTGAATCAGAATTAGTGTTGAGCGGCATAGGCCATATTCGAATTCGCGAATATTCGCGAATATATATTGACGAATATTCATCATATATTCGCTAAATTCGCATATTCGTAATATTCTCATTTTATTTTCGCATATGCGAAAATTTGCGTATGCGAAAATTAACATATGTGAAAATTAGCATAGCCAAAAATAAGAATAAGCGAAAATTCGCATATGCGAAAATGAACAAATGCGAAAAATAGCATATACAAATATGTGCATAAGCGAAAATTCGCACGCCAGTCTCACACAGTAGTATTAGATCCTTCTTTACACCACACAAGCTGGAAGCAGAGAGGGGTGATTACTGTGATGTGTACTGTGAAAAAAAATGAAAGAAAAAAAAATAAAGAATATTCGTAATTCCGAATATATAGTGCTATATTCGCTATTATTCGCGAATTCGCAAATATGCGATATTCGCGAATAAAATTCGCATTGTGAATATTCGCTAGCAACACTAATCAGAATCACTAGCACTGAGGATCACATTATCACCATGAACAAAGCTCTGGGATACATATAAGGAGCATCGATAACTGCAGCAAGGATTTATTGTTTATGTAAACATGTTTTATTGTACACTTTTGTAATTAACACTGTACAGTGGTCCCTCAACATACGATGGTAATTCGTTCCAAACGACCCATCGTTTGTCGAATCCATCGTATATTGAGGGATTCGTGCAATGTAAAAGTGCATTAAATACTCACCTGTCCCCGCCGCTCTGGACTGTGTCCTCACCGCTCCCGCTGGTCTCCCAGGGGCTCCCGATGGGGTCCCGCTGCTTCGGCTTCTTCTTCTGGGTCCTACGGCGTCTTTCGCATCTTCACCGGTGTCCGAGCCTCGCTTTCTGGTGACGTTATTACATTGTTGCGCCGGGACGGCGTGCGCAGCTATGTAATAACGATGCCAGAAAGCGAGGCCCGGACCCCGGAGAGGACCCGGATCAGCAGGGATAGGTAAGTGAACCTGCTGGGGCACATTACACTGCTATCTGACAGCAGCTTAAGCATTTTGCGCTGTCGGATAGCAGTTAATGCGATGGCCCCGACATATAAAAGCATCGTATGACGATTTGATCATATGTCGGGGCCATCATAGGTCAGGGGGTTACTGTATATTAATGATGTCATTCTACAATTATGTGAGCACATTTAGAGCTGCACCTTGGGTCAGTCAGTTGAGCTTTAAAATGGCGACGGGAGGTCGGGGAAACTTTGCTTCTGTAACACAGGAATGATGCAATAAATGTTCACATTTTTGGGGATCAAGATCTGTGTGCTGCTGGTGTCTGGCATTGATATTTAGTTGTGGGCCATTCACCAAGGCTCCCAACCAGCGTGCACCTTTTACGTTTTTTTACTTGCTTAGTTGTGCTGCTCTTCTTAAATTTAGATAGATAGATATGAGATAGATAGATACTTAGATATGAGATAGATAGATAGATTGATAGGATATAGATATATATGAGATAGATAGATAGATAGATATGAGATAGATAGATAGATAGATAGATAGATATGAGATAGATAGATAGATATATATGAGATAGATAGATAGATATGAGATAGATAGATAGATAGATAGATATGAGATAGATAGATAGATAGATATGAGATAGATAGATAGATTGATAGGATATAGATATATATGAGATAGATAGATAGATATGAGATAGATAGATAGATACATATGAGATGATAGATAGATATGAGATAGATAGATAGATATGAGATAGAGAGATAGATAGATATGAGATAGATAGATAGATAGATAGATAGATAGATAGATAGATAGATAGATAGATAGATAGATAGATAGACAATACTCACTATGTGTATTGAGAAATTAGAAAAAAAAATTGTGGCATGAAAATAATGTAGTTGTACCATTTTTAGGGAAAGGGAACTTTCCTTTGCTCCTAATTCCATCCTGTGCTTACAAGATGGTCATTGAGAGATCAGTTTACGTGCTGTCCATACAAGTCTATGGAGAGGGGAGGGGCGACAAGGCATATGGGAGGGGGGTAAGTTCAGAGAGCAGAGAGCATTGTCCTGACTGCACCACATCCATTTAACTCAGGTGTCCTGCACCTACACATTTGTTCACAACTAAAACTGTTTACTACTGGTATATAATACCCTCCATGCTGCTGCAGCTTCTTAGGGTGTTTCAAGAGACATACAGTATCTCACATAGGCGAGTCCACCCCTCACATTATATACAGTATCTCCCATAAGTGACTCCACCCCTCACATTATATACAGTATCTCCCATAAGTGACTCCACCCCTCACATTATATACAGTATCTCACATAGGCGAGTCCACCCCTCACATTATATATACAGTATATCCCATAAGTGAGTCCACCCCTCACATTATATACACAGTATCTCCCATAAGTGAGTCCACCCCTCACATTATATATACAGTATCTCCTATAAGAGAGTCCACCCCTCACATTATATACAGTATCTCACATAGGCGAGTCCACCCCTCATATTATATACAGTATCTCACATAGGCGAGTCCACCCCTCACATTATATACAGTATCTCCCATAAGTGACTCCACCCCTCACATTATATACAGTATCTGACATAGGCGCGTACACACCTCACATTATATACAGTATCTCACATAGGCAAGTACACCCCTCACATTATATACAGTATCTCACATAGGCGAGTCCACCCCTCACATTATATACAGTATCTCACATAGGCGAGTCCACCCCTCACATTATATACAGTATCTCACATAGGCGAGTCCACCCCTCACATTATATACAGTATATCCCATAAGTGAGTCCACCCCTCACATTATATATACAGTATATCCCATAAGCGAGTCCACCCCTCACATTATATACAGTATCTCACATAGGCGAGTCCACCCCTCACATTATATACAGTATCTCACATAGGCGAGTCCACCCCTCACATTATATACAGTATATCCCATAAGTGAGTCCACCCCTCACATTATATATACAGTATATCCCATAAGTGAGTCCACCCCTCACATTATATATACAGTATATCCCATAAGTGAGTCCACCCCTCACATTATATATACAGTATCTCCCATAAGTGAGTCCACCCCTCACATTATATATACAGTATCTCCCATAAGTGAGTCCACCCCTCACATTATATACAGTATATCCCATAAGTGAGTCCACCCCTCACATTATATATACAGTATCTCCCATAAGTGAGTCCACCCCTCACATTATATATACAGTATATCCCATAAGTGACTCCACCACTCACATTATATATACAGTATCTCCCATAAGTGACTCCACCCCTCACATTATATATACAGTATATCCCATAAGTGACTCCACCACTCACATTATATATACAGTATCTCCCATAAGTGACTCCACCCCTCACATTATATATACAGTATCTCCCATAAGTGACTCCACCCCTCACATTATATATACAGTATCTCCCATAAGTGAGTCCACCCCTCACATTATATACAGTATATCTCATAAGAGATTCCACCCCTCACATTATATATACAGTATCTCCCATAAGTGAGTCCACCCCTCACATTATATATACAGTATCTCCCATAAGTGCGTCCACCCCTCACATTATATACAGTATCTCCCATAAGTGAGTCCACCCCTCACATTATATACAGTATCTCCCATAAGTGAGTCCACCCCTCACATTATATACAGTATCTCCCATAAGTGAGTCCACCCCTCACATTATATATACAGTATCTCCCATAAGTGAGTCCACCCCTCACATTATATACAGTATCTCCCATAAGTGAGTCCACCCCTCACATTATATATACAGTATCTCCCATAAGTGAGTCCACCCCTCACATTATATATACAGTATCTCCCATAAGTGAGTCCACCCCTCACATTATATACAGTATCTCCCATAAGTGAGTCCACCCCTCACATTATATATACAGTATATCCTATAAGTGACTCCACCCCTCACATTATATATACAGTATATCCCATAAGTGAGTCCACCCCTCACATTATATATACAGTATCTCCCATAAGTGACTCCACCCCTCACATTATATACAGTATATCCCATAAGTGAGTCCACCCCTCACATTATATATACAGTATCTCCCATAAGTGAGTCCACCCCTCACATTATATATACAGTATATCCTATAAGTGACTCCACCCCTCACATTATATATACAGTATATCCCATAAGTGAGTCCACCCCTCACATTATATACAGTATCTCCCATAAGTGAGTCCACCCCTCACATTATATATACAGTATATCCTATAAGTGACTCCACCCCTCACATTATATATACAGTATATCCCATAAGTGAGTCCACCCCTCACATTATATATACAGTATCTCCCATAAGTGACTCCACCCCTCACATTATATACAGTATATCCCATAAGTGAGTCCACCCCTCACATTATATATACAGTATCTCCCATAAGTGACTCCACCCCTCACATTATATATACAGTATCTCCCATAAGTGAGTCCACCCCTCACATTATATATACAGTATATCCCATAAGTGAGTCCACCCCTCACATTATATATACAGTATCTCCCATAAGTGAGTCCACTCCTCACATTATATATACAGTATATCCCATAAGTGAGTCCACCCCTCACATTATATATACAGTATCTCCCATAAGTGACTCCACCCCTCACATTATATACAGTATATCCCATAAGTGAGTCCACCCCTCACATTATATATACAGTATCTCCCATAAGTGAGTCCACCCCTCACATTATATACAGTATCTCCCATAAGTGAGTCCACCCCTCACATTATATATACAGTATCTCCCATAAGTGAGTCCACCCCTCACATTATATATACAGTATCTCCCATAAGTGAGTCCACCCCTCACATTATATACAGTATCTCCCATAAGTGAGTCCACCCCTCACATTATATACAGTATATCCCATAAGTGAGTCCACCCCTCACATTATATATACAGTATATCCCATAAGTGAGTCCACCCCTCACATTATATATACAGTATCTCCCATAAGTGAGTCCACCCCTCACATTATATACAGTATCTCACATAGGCGAGTCCACCCCTCACATTATATATACAGTATCTGCCATAAGTGAGTACACCCCTCACATTATATATACAGTATCTCCCATAAGTGAGTCCACCCCTCACATTATATACAGTATATCCCATAAGTGAGTCCACCCCTCACATTATATATACAGTATCTCCCATAAGTGAGTCCACCCCTCACATTATATACAGTATATCCCATAAGTGAGTCCACCCCTCACATTATATACAGTATCTCCCATAAGTGAGTCCACTCCTCACATTATATATACAGTATATCCCATAAGTGAGTCCACCCCTCACATTATATACAGTATCTCCCATAAGTGAGTCCACCCCTCACATTATATATACAGTATATCCCATAAGTGAGTCCACCCCTCACATTATATATACAGTATCTCCCATAAGAGAGTCCACCCCTCACATTATATATACAGTATATCCCATAAGTGAGTCCACCCCTCACATTATATATACAGTATCTCCCATAAGTGAGTCCACCCCTCACATTATATATACAGTATCTCCCATAAGTGAGTCCACCCCTCACATTATATACAGTATCTCCCATAAGAGAGTCCACCCCTCACATTATATACACAGTATCTCCCATAAGTGAGTCCACCCCTCACATTATATATACAGTATCTCCCATAAGTGAGTCCACCCCTCACATTATATACAGCATCTCACATAGGCGAGTACACCCCTCACATTATATATACAGTATCTCCTATAAGTGAGTCCACCCCTCACATCATACATACAGTATCTCCCATAAGTGAGTCCACCCCTCACATTATATACAGCATCTCACATAGGCGAGTACACCCCTCACATTATATATACAGTATCTCCTATAAGTGAGTCCACCCCTCACATCATACATACAGTATCTCCCATAAGTGAGTCCACCCCTCACATTATATACACAGTATCTCCCATAAGTGAGTCCACCCCTCACATTATATACAGTATCTCACATAGGCGAGTCCACCCCTCACATTATATACAGTATCTCACATAGGCGAGTACACACCTCACATTATATACAGTATCTCACATAAGCGAGTCCACCCCTCACATTATATATACAGTATATCCCATAAGTGATTCCACCCCTCACATTATATATACAGTATCTCACATAGGCGAGTACACCCCTCACATTATATACAGTATCTCACATAGGCGAGTACCCCCTCACATTATATACAGTATCTCACATAAGCGAGTCCACCCCTCACATTATATATACAGTATATCCCATAAGCGAGTCCACCCCTCACATTATATATACAGTATCTCACATAGGCGAGTCCACCCCTCACATTATATATACAGTATCTCACATAGGTGAGTACACCCCTCACATTATATACAGTATCTCACATAGGCGAGTACACCCCTCACATTTTTGTAAATATATTATTATATCTTTTGATGTGACAACACAAAAGAAATTACCCTCTGTTACAATGTAAAGTAGTGTGGCAGAGCATGTATAACAATGTTTAATGTTGTGTCGTCCCCTCAAAATAACTCAACACACAGCTATTACAAAAGTGAGTACACCCCAAAGTGGAAATGCCCAAATTAGGCCCAATTAGCCATTTTCCCTCCCTAAGGTCATGTGACTCATTAATGTTGCCGGGTCTCAGGTTTGAATGGCGAGCAGTTTTTTAAAATTTTTTTGCAGTTATTGCTCTCACACTCTCTAATACGGTTCACTGGAAGTGCAACATGGCAACTCATGGCAAAAAAAACTATCTAACGATCTAAAAAAATGTACTGCTCTACATAAAGATGTAAGTAAGCTGCAGGATGGCGGTCAAGACCATTCAGCGGTTTCACAGGACAGGATCCACTCAAAACAGGTCTCGTCTTGGTTGACCAAAAAAGTTGAGTGCACATGCTCAGCTGCATATCCAGAGGTTGTCTTTGGAAAATAGACATATGAGTGCTGACAGCTGCACAGGTTTAAGAGGTGAGGGGATCAACCTGTCAGTGCTCAGACCATACAACGAACACTGGTCTGTATGGCTGTTGTCTCAAAAAACAGGCTCTTCTAAAGATGATGCACAAGAAAGCCCACACATAGTTTGCTGAAGGCAAACAAGACTAAGCACATGGATTACTGTAACCATTTCCTGTGGTACATTGAGATCAAGATAAACTTATTTGGCCAAGCGAGTACAAAGTACAAAGACAAGTATGTCTTGCCTACAGTCAAGCATGGTGGTAGGAGTGTCATGGTCTGGGGCTGCATAAGTACTGCTGGCATTGAGGAGCTACAGTTCATTGAGGGAACCATGAATGCCAACATGTACTGTGACATACTGAAGCAAAGCATGACCCCCCCCCCCCCCCCCCCCCTTTCAGAGACTGGGCCACAGGGTAGTATTCCAACATAAGAATGACCCCAAACAAATCTCCAAGATGACCACTGCCTTGCTAAAGAAGCTGAGGGTAAAGATGATGGACTGGTCGAGCATGTCTTCAGACCTGAACCCTATTGAGCATATGTAGGGCATCCTCAAACAGAAGGTGGGAGAGCGAAAGGTCTCTAACATCCACCAGCTCCATGATATTGCCATGGAGGAGAGGAAGAGGACTTTAGTGGATATCTGAGAAGCTCTAGTGGACTCCATGGGGGAGAATTTTCAAAGCATGTCCAAAGGAAAAGTTGTTGAGTTCCCCATAGCAACCAATCAGATCGCTTCTTTCATTTTTGACTAAACCTCTGAAAAATGAAAGAAGCGATCTGATTGGTTGCTGTGGGCAACTCAGCAACTTTTCATCTGGACAAGTACTGCTAAATCTTCCCCCATGTCCAAGAGGCTTCAGTCAATGCGATAAAATAATGGTGGCCACAATATTAACACTTTGGGCCCAATTTGGACCTTTGTTTCCAAGGTTTAGACATTGATGGCTGTGTGGGCAGTTATTTTGAGGGGCCACAACATTAAACACTGTTATACAGGCTGTGCACTCACTACTTTACATTGGAGCAGAGGGTCATTTCTTTAGATACTGAATATAATGTGAGGGGTGGACTCACTTATGGGAGAAACTTTATATATAATGTAAGGGGTGGACTCACTTATGGGAGATACTGTATATATAATGTGAGGGGTGGACTCACTTATGGGATATACTGTATATATATAATGTGAGGGGTGGACTCACTTATGGGAGATACTGTATATATAATGTGAGGGGTGGACTCACTTATGGGATATACTGTATATATATAATGTGAGGGGTGGAGTCACTTATGGGAGATACTGCATGTAATGTGAGGGGTGGACTCACTTATGGGACATACTATATATAATGTGAGGGGTGGACTCACTTATGGGAGATACTGTATATATAATGTGAGGGGTGGACTCACTTATGGGATATACTGTATATATATAATGTGAGGGGTGGAGTCACTTATGGGAGATACTGCATGTAATGTGAGGGGTGGACTCACTTATGGGACATACTATATATAATGTGAGGGGTGGACTCACTTATGGGTAATACTGTATATATAATGTGAGGGGTGGACTCACTTATGGGAGATACTGTATATAATGTGAGGGGTGGACTCACTTATGGGATATACTGCATATATAATGTGAGGGGTGGACTCACTTATGGGAGAAACTTTATATATAATGTAAGGGGTGGACTCACTTATGGGAGATACTGTATATATAATGTGATAATAGTGTACCACAACTCCAGTGTCTGCCAGATCTTTCTGGAGGGATTGTGCTGTCAAACGTGGGTTTTGAATTGTTTTTCTCACAATCCTGCTAGCCGTTCTGTCTGATATTTTTCTTGGTCTTCCAGATTTTGCTTTAACTTCCACTGTTCCTGATGACTGCCATTTCTTAATTACATTTCGAACAGAGGATATTGACATCTGAAAATGTTTTGCTATCTTCTTATAGCCTTCTCCAGCTTTGTGAGCGTCAACTATTTTCAGTTTCAGATTTCTAGACAACTGCTTAGAAGAACCCATGGTGCTGATTGTTGGGGCCAGGTCAGATGAGTCTGGACACTTAAAACCTTTGAGAGTGACATCACCTGGTCTTCCCAGATGATGAATGAGAACAATCCATGACACTGGCAGGTCTCAGCTTTGCAAAGGGGGCACTGCATGCTATAAATTCTGCAGGGTGCCCAAACTTTCGCAGAGGCCATTTTTTTGTTTTCTGTTATTTTGAAAGTGTAAATGATGGAAATAAAATCTAACTTTTGTTGACATATTATAAGAATGTCTAATCTGTAATTTGATGCCTTTTGGAGATTTTACCATCTTTCCTTGGCTTCTTTATGCACATTAATACAAATTGTTACCTGGGGTGCCCAAACTTTTGATCCCCACTGTATATAATGTGATGGGTGGACTCACTTATGGGATATACTGTATATATAATGTGAGGGGTGGACTCACTTATGGGATATACTGTATATATAATGTGAGGGGTGACAAAGCAAGTGAGCAACAGAAAGTAGGTTTTTGAGAGAAATATAGGGGCTAGATACAAAAAAAATGTACATGATCAGGATTAGGTACTGAGCAACATGCAACTTTTTGTGGGATATGACAAGTACGCTTTAAGATCTAATTATTATACCTTTATAAACTACTAGCTGAGTACCCGGCGTTGCCCGGTTTTTCCTTCCTCATCCTTGTTGGGGACAAAAATCAACAAAGGAGGAAGCTTTTGACTTCATATCCCAACCCCATATCCCGTCCTCATATCCAGACCTCATATCCCATCCTCATGTCCTGTCCTCATATCTCGACCTCCTATCCCGACTTCCTATCCCGTCCTCATATCCCAACCTCATATCCCGTCCTCATATCTCAACCTCCTATCCCATCCTCATATCTTAACCTCATATCCCGTCCTCATATCCTGACCTCCTATCCCGACCTCCTATCCTGACCTCTTATCCTGTCCTCATATCCTGACCTCATATCTTGACCTCATATCCCGACCTCCTATCCTGACCTCCTATCCTGTCCTCCTATCCCGTCCTCCTATCCCGTCCTCCTATCCTGTCCTCCTATCCCGACCTCCTATCCCGTCCTCCTATCCCGTCCTCCTATCCTGTCCTCATATTCCGTCCTCATATCTCAACCTCATATCCCGTCCTCATATCTCAACCTCCTATCCCATCCTCATATCTTAACCTCATATCCCGTCCTCATATCCTGACCTCCTATCCCGACCTCCTATCCTGACCTCTTATCCTGTCCTCATATCCTGACCTCATATCTTGACCTCATATCGCGACCTCCTATCCTGACCTCCTATCCTGTCCTCCTATCCCGTCCTCCTATCCCGTCCTCCTATCCTGTCCTCCTATCCCGTCCTCCTATCTCGATCTCCTATCCCGTCCTCCTATCCCGTCCTCCTATCATGTCCTCATATTCCGTCCTCATATCTCAACCTCATATCTCGACCACATATCCCATCCTCATATCCTGACCTCATATCCAGTCCTTATATCCCGATTTCCTATCCCATCCTCCTATCTCGACCTCATATCCTGTCCTCATATCCTGACCTCATATCTTGACCTCCTATCCCGTCCTTCTATCTCGACCTCATATCCTGTCCTCATATCCCGTCCTCATATCTCGACCTCCTATCCAGTCCTCATATCCTGACCTCTTATCCCGTCCTCCTATCTTGACCTCATATCCCGTCCTCATATCCCGACCTCATATCCCATCCTCATATCTCGACCTCCTATCCCAACCTCTTATCCCGACCTCCTCTCTTTGTGAGATGGGGTGTGACTTGCAAGCCGGACTGACACATTCAAGAGGAGATGCAGAGTGGAGCTTGTGGAGTAAGGTGCTGGAAGTCCCATATACTCCCATAAGACTTGAAAAAAAATCCATATTTTATGTAAGGGTGTAGGTAAGGGTTAATTTAACTATCATATCTTTTTATTTGACATATAAGTAATAAGTGTACCAGGTATTATCAAAATATCTCCAGCCGTTTGGAAGTTATGCAGTAACATATATTTCCTATAGACTTGTATGGGACTTTAAACAAAAACCCTGACCCTGCCAAATGGGGGAGAGTAAGGGTTAAATCACCTATCCTATGTTTTCTGTTGACATATAAGTAACATGTGTGCCAAGTTCATGTTAATATCTTTAGCCATTTGCAGGTGATTCTGGAACATACACATACACACACACACACACACACATACACACATACTTCACCCCATTAAAACCAATATAATACTGTTGTAAGAAAATGTAAGTAATTGTATGGACAATTTAGACAAACAAAATTTAACCAAAGTAATAACACACAAATTGTACAGTTCATACATGGTTTTTTGAGTACAGTGAGTAAACATCCACAGTGCAGGGAGAAAAAAACAAGCAGATCTCTGTGGTAATTACTTCTCCAAGAGCAAGTAGGACAGTGATTCCCAAAGGCTGGACCTTCAGCTGTTGCAAAACTACAACTCTCAGCATTTTCTGGAGGCCCACATTTTGGAGACCTTAGAAATAAGAATTTACTCTTTCATAATAATAGGCATCTGTTGTCAGAATCAGGCACTGTAGCACCAGATTGGTGGAGGACCCTTGAGCAAAAAATGTAAAGCCTATTCTCATATAATGTGTGTTTAATTTACATTGGACTTGAACAATAGATTGTTGCCACTAAATCCCTTTGATGTCAGCACAATGTGACTACAGTCTAATGTGTATGGAAGTAGCCCAAATGTCTACCGGTATAGGCTGTTAGGGGGAAAAAAAGCAAGATTTTAACATGCATTTGTCAATCCAGGAGATTAGCAATGGCAGATGTACCTGGCAGATGTTTATCCCCTTCTCTCTATCGTATTACACATGTATGCTTGAATATAGTTTCTTTTAGTCTGCACGCTTTATCTAAAAAGTCCAGGATTTTTTTATTTGATTATGCTATAGGAGCTGTAAAGTTAGTGTAGTTCATAATATACTATATGTCTGTTGGTTGATCTCACAATTCCTATGTGATCAATTCATCAATTCATCTTTGTCCAAATGTTTATTTTTAGCAGCATACAAAATGAACGTTGTCTAAGCTTTTACAAGGTTGCAATGCGGCCCAAGACATTACACCACTAGTCAGGTGTTGAAAGGGAGCCTGTCTGTGCTTCAATGGGTGGAGCGACCACTGGGTGGGAGGGAGATCATTCTCCACAGGGCTGCAGGGAATTGTTGTTTCAAGCACAGCACACAATGCAAGGGAGCTAAGCTGTGCTGCAATGAGTGGGGTGCTGGATGTGTAGGAGGGAGAAAAGTGACCTCACACTTACAAACAAGGGGTCATGGGTCTTGCAGTTGGAGGAAAAGAACCATTTCCCAAAAATAAAGTAGCAGCATTATGGTGGACTCACAGCACAGCCATTTAGCCCCAAGACAAGTACAGATCCTTCCTAAGCATGTCCATTACTGTCTGGCAGGTAAGTCCTAAAATCACCTTATGGTGGAGAGCCCCTTTAATCTGGACTTTCTACCAGAAAATGTGTTCTGATAATGCTAATCCTCATCACTTCTATAGTCCAGCAGCTTTGTCTGAACTGATACTGTTAGGCTGGGTTCACACTGCATTTTAGTGACTAAATATGTTTTAAATGTATACAATAGACGGATGCAGCAGAACCCATTTCCCATTCACTCACATTATAAAATTTAACAGATTGCAACATACATATTTTTGCTGAATACAGTAGTATAGTCTACTACCTTTTTTTTTTTTACAGGAAAATGAAACATATTAACCCCTTAAGGACCAGGCACGTATGAGTACTTCCTGGCACCCTGGGCTTTAAGGACCAGGCACGTACTGGCGTTTTCCGGTTCCTGCCGGGCAGAGATCGGAAGCGGATGCCTCCATGTCGGCGCTCGTCGCAAATCTCGAGGGAAATCACCCCTGTGATCTGCGGCGATACCGGACTGATCAGGTCTCTGGGACCCGACCGCCCCGTAATTTTGCATGAACCCGGTTGTCACAGACAGGCAGGACCATGCTGGAGTATAGGAGCGAGGTGGCAAGCCTACCACCTCCTCCTATCCCCTGCGATTCCTCGGTTAGCTAACCGACCAATCGCAGGGGGGGGGGCAGTTACTTCCTCCCGCCCTGCCCGGCCCCTGGAAGTCCGGAGAGAACGGGAGGAAGACCGGAGGACGCGGCGGGGGGACGGGGGAGTGCTGGGGCCCAGCCCCGGTACTTACCTCGTCCCTGAAGACCCGGATTCCGGCGGTGGCGACAGGTGAGTGGATCTTCGTCTGCGTTGCGGGACCTTTGCAGCAGTCCAGACCGCCGTAAAGCGATCTGGACTGCTCCATCTGGTCCCCTTACACTACAACTCCCAGCATGCCCAGACAGCCCTTGGTGTCTGGGCATGCTGGGAGTTGCAGTTTTGCAACATCTGGAGGTCCACAGTTTGGTGACCAGGGTACAGGGTACATTCACATGAGCAGGGGGCTTACAGTGAGTATCAGGCTGCAAGTTTGCGATGCAGCAAATTTTGCGCGGCAGCTCAAACTTGCAGCGGGAAACTTGCTGTAATCCCCTGCCCGTGTGACTGTACCCTAAAAACACTACACTACACTACACTAACACAAAATAAAATAAAAAGTAAAAAACACTACATATACACATACCCCTACACAGCCCCCCTCCCCTCCCCAATAAAAATGAAAAACGTCTGGTACGCCACTGTTTCCAAAATGGAGCCTCCAGCTGTTGCAAAACAACAACTCCCAGTATTGCCGGACAGACGTTGACTGTCCAAGCATGCTGGGAGTTTTGCAACAGCTGGAGGGACCCTGTTTGGGAATCACTGGCGTAAAATACCCCTATGTCCACCCCTATGCAAATCACTAATTCAGGCCTCAAATGCGCATGGCGCTCTCACTTTGGAGCCCTGTCGTATTTCAAGGAAACAGTTTTGGGCCACATATGGGGTATCGCCGTACTCGGGAGAAATTGCCTAACACATTTTGGGGGGCTTTTTCTCCTTTAACCCCTTATGAAAAGGTGAAGTTGGGGGTCTACACCAGCATGTTAGTGTAAAAAAATACATTTTTTACACTAACACGCTGGTGTTGCCCTATACTGTTCATTTTGACATGAGGGAAAGGGAAAAAAGCCCCCCAAAATTTGTAATGCAATTTCTCCCGACTACGGAGATACCCCATATGTGGGCGCAAAGTGCTCTGGGGGCGCACAACAAGGCCCAGAAGGGAGAGTGCACCACGTACATTTGAGGTGATTTGCACAGGAGTGGCTGATTGTTACAGCGGTTTTCACAAACGCAAAAAAAACTAAACCCCACATGTGATCCCATTTCGGAAACTACACCCCTCACGGAATGTAATGGGGTACAGTGAGAATTTACACCCCACTGGTGTCTGACAGATCTTTGGAGCAGTGGGCTGTGCAAATAAAAAATTTTGTACAGCCCACTGTTCCAAAGATCTGACAGACACCAGTGGGGGTTAAATGCTCACTGTACCCCTTGTTACGTTCCTCAAGGGGTCTAGTTTCCAAAATGGTATGCCATGTGGGGGTTATTTTGCTGTCCTGGCACCATAGGGGCTTCCTAAATGCGACATGCCCCCAAAATTTGCTCTCAAAAAGCCAAATATGACTCCTTCACTTCTGAGCATTGTAGTTCGCCCGTAGTGCACTTCAGGTCAACTTATGGGGTACCTCCATACTCAGAAAAGATGGGGTTACAAAATTTAGGGGGTATTTTCTGCTATTAACCCTTGCAAAAATGTGAAATTTGGGGGGAAACACACATAGAGGCTTCCTAAATGCAACATGCCCCCAAAAAACCATTTCGCTTCTGAGCCCTCTACTGCGCCCGCCGAACACTTTACATAGACATATGAGGTATGTGCTTACTCGAGAGAAATTGGGCTATAAATGTAAGTATACATTTTCTCCTTTTACCCCTTATAAAAATAAAAAAAATTGGGTCTACAAGAACATGCAAGTGTAAAATGAAGATTGGGAATTTTCTCCTTCACTTTTCTGCTATTCCTGTGAAACACCTAAAGGGTTAAAACGCTGACTGAATGTCATTTTGAATACTTTGGGGGGTGCAGTTTTTATAATGGGGTCTTTTGTGTGGTATTTCTAATATGAAGACCCTTCAAATCCACTTCAAACCTGAACTGGTCCCTGAAAAATAGTGAGTTTGAAAATTTTGTGAAAAATTGGAAAATTGCTGCTGAACTTTGAAGCCCTCTGGTGTCTTCCAAAAGTAAAAACATGGCAACTTTATGATGCAAACTTAAAGTAGACATATTCTATATGTGAATAAAAAAAAATTATTTGGAATATCCATTTACAAGCAGAGAGCTTCAAAGTTAGAAAAATGCTAAATTTTCAATTTTTTCATCAAATTTTGGAATTTTTCACTAAGAAGCGATGCAAGTATGGATAAAATTTTACCAATAACATAAAGTAGAATATGTCACGAAAAAACAATCTCGGAATCAGAATGATAGGTAAAAGCATTCCAGAGTTACTAAAGTTTAAAGTGACAGTGGTCAGATGTTCAAAAAAACGCTAAGGTGTAAAATGGCCTGGTCCTTAAGGGGCTAAAATATATACCTTATTTTACACAATATTAATCAATGGCCAATCACACCCAATGTATACATTTCAATACGTTCTATCCCTATTAGAGCGTATGCATAAAATATAGGTTTAAAGCATATCTGTCATCTCACAGAAATAAATAATGTTTCTATATGTCTTTTTTATGTGTCTAGCTTCTGTATTTGGCTCACAAATACCTCTGTTCCACTGCTCACTCATTCATCCTCTGCTCAGGAAGTGGCATGTCCAAGGCAAGCACTGAGCCCTCCCTCACTTATCATGCATTCACTTCCTCCTTGAGTCTGCTGTGCTGTCCTAGATCTCTTTATCCAATCACTACAGGCTGCTCTGTAACCCCGTCCTCTCTATTTTCAGAAAAGAGTCTGATTGACAGGAGTGAGCACAGAGGAATGCTAGTCCCGCCCTCACTTCCTGGACCTTATCCCAGCTTGTGCTTTGGCTGGGACAAAGATGATGCTGCAGCCGGACAGGATTATGTTCTGGATGGTATAGGGACCCCTAGTGGTCTTTTTATAAGCCATGATTTCTATAAAAAAAAAAAAAAGGAGATAACATTTTCTTATGAAGTCTACAGCATTAGGAAGGTTTATGATTTGCCAAGATGTGCCAGATATAAAAAGTTTTCGGTTCTGACAGTGCCCATTTAAATCGTAGTGTGAGCCCAGCCTCAGACCTCATGCACATGACTCTCTACATGTCAGCCTGTGAAACAGCTTCCAACAATATTGCACACCACATAGCAACAGAAAGGAGAGTAGAAAATGATAACAGCATGAGGTGCAACAGCATGAGGTGCAAGTAACAGTATGAGGTGCAAGTAAAATTGGACCTCCTTTATCGCAGCATCCAGGTGACAGACCGTTTCACAGAGGAGGCGGACAGGCAGGACAACATCCTTTTCTCAGTGGTATAATGCTTCAACAGGGACAGAACTGCAGTCTGCGTGGTCCTATTGCCTTCCAATGGTTCTCTGGCGGAAATTCTGTCCGGAGATTCGGAAGTATGAACTCGGCCTCATGGTTCCAGTTTGTGTAATGGAACATGTGTATATACAGTAGAAAAGAGGAGGTTCCATAGCGAACATAAAACTGACCCCCATTATGCTAATGGGTTTTGGCCCATAGGACAGAAGGTGTTTGTTTTCGCCCGTAACTATTCTTTTCCTGACACATCCAATAGTTTTCCAACAATACAGTTCCTTAGCAGAGAGGGGTCTTGAACAAGTTTCATGTCCCCCCATAGCAGCTGCATGTTCTGCCTTATATAACTGTAATTGATCTATCATCAAAAGTCATTGATTAATGGCTGATGTAGGATGGTGAAGGAGAGTAGTGTGATGTATGTAGCATAGCCGAGTCCATTACAAGTACATTAGCTTGTGGATAAGAGCTACTCATTGATGAGAACTACTCTAAATCCAGCCAGCCATATATTATATCGGAAATACCCAATTTAAAGCGGTACTCCACTGAAAAACATATTTTTTTAAATCAACTGATGCCAGAAAGTTAAACAGATTTGTAAATTACTTCTACTTAAAAATCTTAACCCTTCTAGTATTGATCAGCTGCTGTATGTGCCAGAGTTTATTCTTTTTGAATTTCCTTTCTGTCTGACCACAGTGCTCTCTGCTGACATCTGTGTCCGTGTCAGGAACTGTCCAGAGTAGGAGCAAATCCCCAAGGCAAACCTATCCTGCTCCGGACAGTTCCTAAAATGGACAGAGGTGTCAGCAGAGAGAACTGTGGTCAGACAGAAAGGAAACTCAAAAAGAAAATAACTTCCTCTGGAACATACAGCAGCTGAGTAGTACTGGAAGTATTAAGATTTTTAAATAGAAGTAATTTACAAGTCTCTTTAACTTTCTGGCACCAGTTGATTTAAAAAAATAAAAAGTTTTTCAGGGGAGTAGCCCTTTAACCCAGGATGCATGCAGATACTTCTGTGAAGTATACACTAGACACCTTATAATCATAGAAAGGCTAAGATGGAATTTATCATTGTGTAAACTTCTTTCTCACCAAATTTTTAGAAAGTCGCAGTAGAGAAATGCCCGACCACTGCACAAAGATAACCATGCCACCCAGCATTCAAGTTGAATAAGTCTAAATGCGTTTCCCAAAAATTTTCAACTTTTTGACCCAATAATAAACCACACTTTTTAATTGAACAGTGTTACACTAACACAAAACACAAAAAGTTGACTACATCAGTGTGAATGTGCTATTTGTGCATGAAGTTTGGAGCTCAAAAGTCTTCAGGACTGATAATAAACAATGCAGTTTCGGACAATGCCAGAATATATGTACCAAGGTGCCTCCTTTTCCCACAGTCCCTCCAGCATCCCTCCAGGCAGTCAGGGTAATAGACATTATAGAGATGGGTCTCAAAACAAAATACTGGAAAGAGCAGTATCAATGGGCAGTATACAGTATATTAATGCATCCCCCCCTGTAGACCCCACATGCTGCTAATCACCAGTACATAGGGTTGCCACCTGGCCGGTATATTAAAAATACCGGCAATGCAATGGCCAGTATTTATCCAACCAATCCTCCAACTCCCGGAACGTTGCACCATATACTATACCAGTGTTTCCCAACCAGAGCACCTCCGGCTTTTGCAAAACTACAATTCCCAGCATGCCCGGACAGCCAACGGCTGTCCGGGCATGCTGGGAGTTGTAGTTTTGCAACAGCTGTAGGCACCCTTGGTTGGGAAACATTGACCTATACTATATACTACTATGTAGTCCAACATGCTGGGAGTTGTAGTTTTCGTTTGAGGCAGCTGCTGAGCCACAGGCTGTATCAGGGCACGCTAACTGCAACTCCCGAATTTAATAAAGAAAGCAATCAAAAAGTCACATAAAAAAAAATTGGTAATGTTAAAAACTACAGATCAGGGCGCAAAAAATTAGCCCTCATACAGTCCCATAGAAGGAGAAATAAAAAAATTATAGTGGTCAGTACAGGACAAAATTTCCCCCCGCATAAGTGTATACTGTGATCTTACGCATATAATTAGTTATGCAAATTAGCAAGACCGGTATTTATTTTTTTTTTGCAAGAAAGGTAGCAACCCTACCAGCACACTGTATAAGGAGGGGATGTCCAGATGGGGCAATCCCATTAAAGGAGATTTCCAGCAAAAAGTTGTAAAAATAAAAAGTTAGATAAAATATATTTTGATTTGTTTCAGTAAAGCCCCCATAAACAGCTTTTGAAAATACAGCAGAGAGCTGAGGAAAACTACACAAACCATCAGCCACTGCTCTTGTTTCCTGTGTGAGCAGCAATGAGAGGCTGCCTTGAAAGAGCTGAGCAGGTCACATGGTTAGAGAAACAGTGAATATAGACGAGGAAGGTGTGTGTGCCTCAGCCAATCAGGGACATTCACACACTGAAGCGCTGTCTCTCTGAGCTGAGGAAAAGGGAGAGTGACCTTACAGAGCAACTTTTTAGGCTCAGCAAACTGGTGCCTGATAGTCATCATGTGTAATAAAAAAAAAACTAATGATTCAAAAACTTTATTGCTTAGGACTTGTTTACACTGCTGGTGTGAGGTGCAAACTTGCGCCCGGTGCAAACTTGCTTCTGTTCCTCCCCTCAGCTCTCTGAAGATTTCCAAAGCTAGAGCTGGGGGGAGGGCAGAGAGAAGACAGAGCAGGGGGAGAGAAGACGTACACGCCTCCCTTATCTCCCCTCCCTGTGCTCGCCTGCCTGCGGAGAATGCAGGTTTGCACGGACATTGCTAAGGGGGGGGGGATAGGAGGTACATATGACTCCCTCCTTATCTCCCCTTCTCAGCCCCACCTGCGTTCAGCCCATGCATTTGGCATTTGGCTATACGGGAGTGATCTTACCATCGCTGTGGGATGTCCACTATCGAATCTAAGTAAGGTACTGCTGTCAGTGGGTTTATAGTACTGTAGTCTGTAGTAAGTTTATCTCCATCTTTCCCCACAGTCACAACCAGAAAGTTTACAGATGTAGAAAAGGTCAGTATGAACTGTATATCTGTCTCCATGTGGTTGAGCAACTGGTCAAACTCTATAAGCTCATGTTCTGATCCCGTCCACAATAGGAAGAAATCGTCAATGTATCGCACACGGCTGAAGTGGGGCGACACATAAGCGAGCTCCTCCTCGAGATATGCCACAACAATATTGGTGTATGTTTGCGCCACATTACTTCCCATGGCCGTCCCCCTCATTTGCATTTAATATACTTTGTTAAAGAGGAAATAGTTGCACTCTAACACTATTTTAAGCTGAGAGATAACAAAGTAGATTTTTTCTGGGGTGTAGTCAGACATGTAAAAACTAGCAAGCGTAGCAAGGATGGTCTGATCTGTGACAGTCACCTTTCGAATTTTGGATAAAAAGTCGGAAGTGTCCCTAATGTATGACTTACCACATGTTGCAAAATTGTATTATAATTTATCCAAAAAAGATTGAAATGTGAGCTATCACTGATTCCTGTCCGGAGACTATTGGTCTTCTCGGTGGGTTCACACAGTCTTTTTGAATCTTAGGCAATAGGTAAAGCATAGGAGTAATAGGAAAATCCACAATCAGAAATTTTGTAAGGTTCTCATCTATCATCCGTATAACCATTGGTAATCATCCTCGTAATGCGGGGCACAATTTCTTTTTTAGGGTCTCTGATTTTCTGTTTAATTTCAGATAAAATGGATTCTGCACTTTGTAAGCCACAAGCAGAGCCGCTGTGATGTGCTGTACAGAGAATGGAGCGTAATCCTTTGAAAATGATTCTAGTGGAGATGTGTTACAATACATTCCAAGTTTATTGCCCTGCTTTCATTGTGCCAGTCTGGTCTAAATTGTTCGGTGGGTGCAGTGTGTTTTGAATTGTCGCAACAGGTGGTGACAGCCGCACGGGTGACAACGCCTGTCATTTGACAAATGTTGTGTCTGACTAGTTCCTGCATTCAGCGTTGGATGTTCATTCATGTAGCGCATGCATGCGAACACCGCAAACATGAGCGACAGTTCTTTATTGACCCATGCCAGCTCTATCTGCAGCAAATCCCGCAATAGCAAGCACGGGACCTCTGACACTGTGTATATTACTTTATACCTCTCTATGAATCATGGGCATAACAAAGATGGCGTGAATCTCACATGTCCACTATACGCATGCGCCTTGAATCACATCATGTTTACCACACGTTTACTCTGATTGGTCACAGGGCAGCAGAGAAACATTCGCACAATTGGCTGCGCACTGACCATCGGTACACGCTCCATACAGTGACACACGTGCAAACAGCGGCTCTGTAGGGTAAGTGCATTTACCTTGTACAGTATATGAATATATGGAATATTTTCAAGCATATCGGCACTTATGAATTACTAAGCACTGAGGAATACACGGATATCCTGAATTAAGCACCAGAATTATCATATGAATAATGAATATGGATCACTACAAAAATGCTTTACTGTCTCTGTAAACACGATTTATTTTGTTTTGATGTACACTGTGTGATTAACACTTTATATTAACGATGAAATCATGTAATTAAGTGAACACATTTAAGGCTGCACTTTATACATACCTGAAATGTTTCAAGAAAATGAAGTATTTCTCACAGAAAATTATTGCAGTAACACCAGTTTTGCTATACACATGTTTCCCTTTGTGTGTGTTGGAACTAAACCAAAAAAGGGAGGAAAAAAAGCAAATTGGACATAATGTCACACCAAACTCAAAAAATGGTCTGGACAAAATTATTGGCACCCTTCACTTAATATTTGGTTGCACACCCTTTGGAAAAAAATAACTGAAATCAGTCTCTTCCTATAACCATCAATAAGCTTCTTACACCTCTCAGCCGGAATGTTGGACCACTCTTCCTTTGCAAAATGCTCCAGGTCTCTCTTATTGGAAGGCGCCTTTTCCCAACAACAATTTTAAGATCTCTCCACAGGTGTTCAATGGGATTTAGATCTGGACTCATTGCTGGCCACTTGAGAACTCTCCAGCACTTTGTTGCCATCCATTTCTGGGTGTTTTTTGACGTATGTTTGGGGTCATTGTCCTGCTGGATGACCCAAGATCTTGGACGCAAACCCAGCTTTCTGACACTGGGCTGTACAGTGCGACCCAAAATCCGTTGGTAATCCTCAGATTTTATGATGCCTTGCACACATTCAAGGCACCCAGTGCCAGAGGCAGCAAAACAACCCAAAATATAATTGAACCTCCACCATATTTCACTGTAGGTACTGTGTGCTTTTCTTTGTAGGCCTCATTCCATTTTTGTTAAATCAAAATGCTCTCTCTTGGTCTCATCTGACATAAGATGTTTTCCCATAAGGATTTAGGCTTACTCAAGTTCATTTTGGCAAAATGCAGTCTTGCTTTTTTTATGTCTCTGTGTCAGCAGTGGGGTCCTCCAGGGTATCCTGCCATAGCGTTTCATTTAATTTAAATGTCGACAGATAATTTGCGCTGACACTGATGCTCCCTGAGCCTGCAGGACAGCTTGAATATCTTTGGAACTTGTTTGGGGCTGCTTATCCACCATCCGGACTATCCTGCGTTGACACCTTTCATAAATTTTTCTCTTCCGTCCACGCCCAGGAAGATTAGCTACAGTGCCATGGGTTGCAAACTTCTTGGTAATGTTGCGCAATGTGGACAAAGGCAAATCTAGATATCTGGAGATGGACTTATAACCTTGAAATTGTTGATATTTTTCCACAATTCTGGTTCTCAAGTCCTTAGACAGTTCTCTTCTCTTTCTGTTGTTCAGGCTTAGTGTGGCACACAGACACACAATGCAAAGACTAAGTGAACTTCTCTCCTTATTATCTGCTTTCAGGTGTAATGTTTATATTGCCCACACCTGTTACTTGCCCCAGATGAGTTTAAAGGAGCATTACATGCTTGAAACAATCTAATTTATCCAAAATTTTAAAAGGGTGCCAATAATTTTGTCCAGCCCAGTTTTGGAGTTTGGTGTGACATTATGGTTTAGTTCCAATACACACAAAGGGAATAAACATGTGCATAGCAAAACAGGTGTTACTGCAATCCTTTTCTGTGAGAAATACTTCATTTTCTTGAAAAATTTCAGCCATGTCAACATTTCAGCCATGACTGTATATATATGGATTTTTTTTTTATTTTATCTTTTTTTTTTTTTTTTGGGGGGGGGGGCTATAGCAAGAGCTCCAGGCAGAGAAAAATACAGCAGTCTTCCAATGGAAGTATTTTAGGTTTGACAACCATAAAGATAATGGATATAAAATAAATGCATTTGCTTGTACACAAACCTTTTTTATTTACTAATAAGATACAAAATTTTATTGTGGCCCCTTTTTTTTAGGTTTATGGTTTGTGAAAACAGCCTGAAACACTGTGTGTAGGAACAAGGCCCAATAACATTTCCATCACACTGGGTAGTGTTAAAAGGGGTACTCCGATGGAAATTTTTTGTATTAAATCAAGTGCCAGAAAGTTAAACAGATTTGTGAATTACTTCTATTTAAAAATATTAATCATTTCAGTACTTATAATCTGCTGTATAATACAGAGGAAGTTCTTTTCTTATTGAATTTCTTTTCTGTCTGACCACAGTGCTCTCTGCTGACACCTCTGTCCATGTCAGGAACTGTCCAGAGCATGAACAATTCCCCATAGCAAACCTCTCCTGCTCTCGACAGTTCCTGACATGGAAGGTGTTAGCAGAGAGCACTGTCGTCAGACAGGAAAGAAATTCAAAAAGAAAAGATCTTCCTCTGTAGTATACAGCAGCTGAAAAGTATTGGAAGGATTAAAGTGGTACTCCGGCCCTTATACATCTTATCCCCTATCCAAAGGATAGGGCATAAGATGTATGATCACTGGGGTCCCCCGCAATCTGTCATTCCGCACCTACCTTTGTAAGCTCTCCGCAGTGCAGGAGGCTCAGAGTGTGAAGCGTGATGACCACGGAGCCGGAGTATCGTGACTTGCAACTCCTCCCCTATGTGACATCACGCCCCGCCCCTGCAATGCAAGTCTATGGGAGGGGGTGTTATGACCATCACACCCCCTCCCATAGACTTGCATTGAGGGATCTGGGTGTGACGTCACACGGGGGTGGAGTTGCAACGTCACGCTACTCCAGCCCCGTGGTCGTAACGCTTCACACTCTTCAGCGGAATGACAGGTGGGTGCAGAATGACAGATTGTGTCGGTCCCCAGCGGTGGGACCCCCGCGATCATACATCTTGTCCCCTATCCTTTGGATAGGGGATAAGATGTATTAGAGCCGGAGTACACCTTTAAGATTTTTTAATAGAAGTAATTTACAAATCTGTTTAATGTTCTGGCACCAGTTGATTAAAAACAAAAATAGAAATTTCCACCGGAGTACCAATTTAAGTATTTACTGCTCACTAAGCAGAATGAGTTGCCTCCAAAGTTATGTCTGATTGTAACCAATTTCTGGATTTTTTTTTTTACTTTTGGGACCTTCTGCCCATACAAACCTTTTGTTGCTTGTATGAGGGTCCAAGTGCTAGGACAGTGTTTCCCAACCAGGATGCCTTCAGCTACTGCAAAACTACATCTGCCAAAGGCTGTCTGGGCATGCTGGCAGTTGTAGTTTTGCAACAGCTGGAGGCACCCTGGTCGGAAAACACTGTACTAGGAAAAGCAGTGAAGGAAACCCTGGAGCAGCAGATGGTTGCACTGGAGGATCAGACGGTCTCATTCAAACATTTGGCTTTCCTGAAGGAGCAGATGGCATCATTATGTGTAACCCGGGCCGGGGGCACGGTAGAAGAAAGCATAGAACGTAATAATTGTACAATTAAAATTAAGTATCACGTATAATGGCCGACCATATACAAAGCTTCCATGGCTGAGGAATTAGAGGCTATGGGAGAAAGTCATACATAATCCATGAATGTAACAGAATGCTTTGTATCTGGTTTGGCGTTGTCTCATGGACAGCTCCTTGCCTGAAAACAATATTACTAGAAAAATGCATTTTAAGTTTCTTTGTTGTTCAGATTTGGTTTCACCCAAAAAAACACCTTTCATTTTTTGCTCCCATAGACTTATATAGTATCGACTTTATTACTCCCATGGACTTATATAGAATTGATTTGATGACCTTAGTTATCTCATGAAATTAGCTTCTATACAAGCTACGAACATGTATGATTTTGTACTGTGTAAGCATGACAGGGTTAAATAATTATAATAGTCATAGTTAGTGATCGCAATATAAATCCTTCCACCCAAGATATCCACCTTGGGCCTACAACATGACCCTTCACAAGGAATAAGTAGGAAATGCGGAGAGTGGATAATGTGCAAATAGCTGGTAATGGGCTTATTAGTTGTAAGAAGGTGTCCTCCTCGTGAATGAGAACTTGTGAATTATGCAATGAACAAGTAGTGCGGTACGTTATGAGAAGAAGCAATGGTCAATCATTCCGAGTTGCCACGGCAACACAAAGACGGCAAAGTGATTGGGAGAAAGATTATATTTTCATCTGCCATCTCCATCAAAAATTGACAGGTAAACCTAAATTAAACCAGATGAGTAAAGAAGAGGTTCAAGTATTAAGAGTAGTATTTTAAGGAGCCCTGGATCTTAAAGAGGTATTCTGGGATTATTATTTTTTTTATATATACTTGACTGTGCTACAGGGGCTATAAAGTTGGTGTAGATCATAATATAGTGTATGTACCTATGTTTGGTGGCTGGTCTCGCAATTCTTATGTGATCTTTGCCCCAGATGTTAATTTTCAGCTGCATACACAATGAGTGTTGTCTCAGGCCTTTCCCAGGTTGCAGTACAGCCCAAAATATTGCATCACTAGTCAGGTGTTGAAAGGGAGCGTGTCAGTGCTTCAATGGGTGGAGCAAACGCTGGGTGGAAGGGACATCATTCTCCACAGAGCGGCACGGAATTGTAGTTTCAAGAACAGCACACATGGAAGGCAGCCTAGCTGTGCGTTAATGGGGTGGCTGATGTGAGGGAGAGAGATAAGTCACTTCCCTCCCAGAAACAAGGGATCCTGGGGATAGTAGTTGGGGGCAGGGCACAGAAACAGGAAACAGCCAGTTCACACAAATAAGCCAGCAACGTGATGAAGGACACAGTACATGGCCATTTACACCAACACCAGCACAGATCCTTGATAAGCATGTCCATTACTGCTGACCTAATTAGTAAAGTCACCTTATGTTGGATAAATCCTATAATGAACATATCTTTACCATATGTCTTTATATTAAGAAACAATGTGCTCAGTTTATTTTCTACAGTCCTCTGTAGTGTTCTGTTCACAGTAAAACAAAAAACAAAAAAAAAACAGGCTGCTTCTGAATGGCTTAGTCTCCAGTTCTCTTCTCTCCTGAACATACGTCTTAGCTGTTTTATGACTTTGGATCTGGTCATTAATGAACTTAGACTATCATTAAGGAAAGAAGAGATAAAGACTGAGCTGCACTTTTCTGACAGGTATAACTGTGAACAAGACACAGCAGCCAGCATTATGTGTGAAAACTTGAAGGCTGAAAAGTACCAAAATACACAGAGAGAACTCTGCAAATGTCCTTGAGGGGCCCAGCCAAAGCAATACTTGAACCCAGTTGAACATCTCAGGAGAGCCCTGAAAATGGCTTTTACAGATGGTCTCTATCCAACCTGACAGAGCTTAAGAAGATCTGCAGAGACGAATGGCAGCAAATCCCCAGATCGTAGTCTCATATCTTCTGCACTGTAACATAAAACAGTACTCCGCCTCTAGACATCTTATCCCCTATCCTTTGTCCTGGCCAAGGCCCCTCAATGCAAGTCCATGGGAGGGGGCGTGACGAACATCCCATCTCAGGCTTGTGGTGTCACGGTCACGCTCCCTCCCATAGACTTGCATTGAGGGGGCGTGGCCATGACATCACGAGCCTCTGGCTCTGCACCCGATGCGCTGAGTGTAGCAGGGAGATTGCTGGGGTCCCTAGTGGTGGGACCCACGCAATCGGACATCTTATCCCCTATCCTTTGGATAGGGGATAAGATGTCTAGGGGCGAAATACCCCCTAAATGGAAATTTACTGTAATTTAATACAATGTATATAAAGGAGAGGATACTGACAGGAAGTAGAATGTTGTCATCCCCAAATGGGCAGATTCTGATGTCACTTATAAAATATATACAATCAGCTTTACTGTCCTACCCAATGGGGGGAAAAAATTGTGGGAATAAAGGGGACAGTAGGTAGATCTGTGAATTAGCTAAATAAACTAGAAAATATTAAATATTAATTTTCACCATATAGGACTGTCACGATCACACCCTATCGGTCCAGCCAAGACATTAGAGAGAGTGTGATTGTGCAAGGGTTAAGGCCACCAGACCTCTGGGTATCCACTACTAGTCCCAGCAAGTCACCAAATTAAACCTTAGATAAACGTGTTTCCACCAGAGCTGCCTTCAGAAAGGTGAACTCCTATATTTAGAGATCAAAGACCAGAGCTGATTAATTAAACATTTAATCTGATAAAAGGTATCACAGTGCTGACTATATAAAAATAGACAAATTAGATACAGTTACAAAAATATGAAAGAGTTTAGCAAGGCAAGTTCAGAAAACAAAAGATGAAGTTCTTACAGCGAGTGCCGTTCTTAGGATGGTCTTGTCAGCTTGTGGCACAGCCTTCAACAACCTGAGTCTAGCATTGTTAAATATTATATATCTGCCTTTTTGGAAGGGAGACTCCATTCCCCCCTCCCCTCTGATCCCACCAGGGGGTCTTCTCCCTTCCTGGCCCCTTATCTGTTTGATTGCATGATGGGACCAGAGTGCATGACTTCAAAAAAGCCTTTGCCTTCAAAGGAGATGTAAACAAACAGCCAGACCCCCAATAAAATGCAATACACAAACCCACAGTCTGAATGACCTCTCACCCCCAGGTCTTAGGTTATACACAGATATAATCTATAATACACATATCGGATTTTAATAATCAGGCCTTGGGCCTGACAAGGACTATAGTAAAGAAAGTAGGTTATGTGAAAAGGTTGTGCTGTAATCAACCAAAGAATATTGTTGAGGGGGGGGGGGGGGGAGTGCCATGAAACATAACCTTTATTAAATTACTAATAAAAGCAACACCATTCTAAAGTAATCGTGCTCTAATGAACCAGCACCATAAACAAAGTGAAGAATAAATGATCTACAGAAGGTCCGCAGTTACCACAGGTCATTGTCGATTTATGAGAGAGCGCTGTGCAGCCGTCAATGACAGATGGCTCCCCGCCACTGTGGGTAAATGCTCAGTCCTAAGTCCAACACCGGAAACCAGCAGCGGGACCGTAAACCTTGAACAAATTGGGAACTATACACCATAGCCGGATTTATCTGGGTTCCTGCTGCTGAATATGTACACCTATAGTGGAGCATTGTGTATCGGGTGCCCCTTATTGCTATAAGTTAATAAGTAATCTGACATTGGACCACAATTTGGTTAAACTTGGAATTGTGGCTATTTGCTTAGCAGCTGTGTTTTCTCCCCTGATGATGCCATAGTATCATGGTAGAAATGCGTTGGGAGTTTTGTTTTTGCATGAAAGCTGAGTAAACCCCTTTATTGTGGTAACTAGAGGAACATATCTAGGTGTTAGCAGTGAATGATATATCCACAATGACCTGTGGTAACTGCGGACCTTCTGTAGATCACTTCACTTTGTTTATGGTGCTGGTTCATTAGAGCACGATTACTTTAGAATGGTGTTGCTTTTATTAGTAATTTAATAAAGGTTATGCTTTATGTCACTCCCCCCCCCCCCTCAACAATATTCTTTGGTTGATTACAGTATATATATATATATATATATATATCTATATATATATAAATATATATCTATAGTGACCCCCAGACCTACAAAACCTGCTTTTGTATGTCAGGGCCATCGCATAAACGGCTATCCGGCAGCGCAGACTGCTTCAGCTGTCACCGGATAGCCGTTTACGGTGCCCTGTGAGCTCCAGTGATGGTCTCCTACCTGTCCTCAGGGCTCCGCAGCGTCCTCTTCGGGATCCCCTGCATCGTCGGCGTCCCGTGATCCAATAGGAGCGGCGTGTGTATCGACGTGATGACGGAGAGCGAGGATGCCGGGGAAGCAGAGGCCTTGCCGGAGCGTCGGGGACACCCCGGAGACGCGGCGACAGCGATGGAAGGCGACATCCAGGGCAGCGGTGACGAGCGGTGACGGTCCGAAGCGGCAGGGACACATGAGTATAACTTCCTATACCAGTGGTCTTCAACCTGCGGACCTCCAGATGTTGCAAAACTACAACTCCCAGCATGCCCAGACAGCCATTGGCTGTCTGGGCATGCTGGGTGTTGTAGTTTTGCAACATCTGGAGGTCCGCAGGTTGTAGACCACTGTCCTATACTTTACATTGCACGGATCTCTCAACATACGATGGTTTCAACAAACGATGGTCCATTTGGAACGGATTACCATCGTATGTTGAGGGACCACTGTATATGCTGAGAGTCTCTAGCCCCTTGCAGGCTTTGAAATCTATGCAAACATACAGATTGTGTGAAAAAGTTATAATAAAGAGTTTGTTCTAAATGATGACTCATGAAGACATGCTCGCCCCAATTGTGTATCTTATATAGAAATATATGGCACTATTTAATGTGCTAAATATAATGATCGAGGTGTAATTGATTCCTGATTACTAGTGTTGAGCGGCATAGGCCATATTCGAATTCGCGAATATTCGCGAATATATGGACGAATATTCGTCATATATTCGCGAATATTCGCATATTCGTTATATTCTCGTTTTATTTTCGCATATGTGAAAATTCGCATATGCGAAAGTTGACATGTGAAAATTGACATATGTGAAAATTAACATACGCGAAAATTCGCATATGCGAAAATTGACATATGTGAAAATTGACGTGAAAATTAACATACGCGAAAATTCGCATATGCGAACATTAGCATATGTTAATTTTCGCATATGCGAAATTGTCCGCGCCAGTCTCACACAGTAGTATTACAGCCTTCTTTACACCACACAAGCTGGAAGCAGAGAGGGATGATCACTGTGATGTGTACTGTGAAGAAAAAAATACAAATAAAAACGAATATTCGTAATTACGAATATATAGCGCTATATTCGCGAAATTCGCGAATTCGCGAATATGCGATATTCGCGAATAATATTCGAATTGTGAATATTCGCGAGCAACACTACTGATTACAACCAATTATATATCTAAATCCATTCAGAATCTTGAATCATTGAAAATAATTGATTCATTACCTAGAGATATAAGACAATTAGACAAATGCATTATTTATGCAATTAAGCCATCTGATGTTCTATTGTGTAAATTACAGAGGTATAGCTTCTATATCGGAATGGAATTTGCAGACATATATCAAGCTGTATTTAGAAATACTACCTAATCAATTCTGTGGTTAGAAACAGAGTTGATATTGTCAAGGAACACTGACATATAGGGATCGCTTTACAATCAGGCAGGGGAGATGAGGACGAGCATGGAGGTGTACAATACTATGGCACTTAAAGGGGTACTCCACTTTAAAAAAAAATGTTTTAATCAACTGGTGCCAGAAAGTTAAACAGATTTGTAAATTACTTCTATTTAAAAATCTTAATCCTTGCAGTACTTATCAGCTGCTGTATGCTGAGGAAGTTCTTTTCTTTTTGAATTTCTTTTCTGTCTGATTACAGTGCTCTCTGCTGACATCTCTGTCTGTTTTAGGAACTGTCCAGAGCAGGATAGGTTTGCTATGGGGATTTGCTCCTCCTACTCCGGGCAGTTCCTGACACGCCAGAGGTGTCAGCAGAGAGCACTGTGGTCAGACAGAAAAGAGATTCAAAAAGAAAAGAACTTCCTGTGGAGCATACAGCAGCTGATAAGTGCTGGAAGGATTAAGATTTTTGAATAGAAGTCATTTACAAATCTGTTTAACTTTCTGGCACCAGTTGATTCAACAACATTTTATTTCTCCAGGAGTACCCCTTTAAGCTGCTGAACTCCCCACCCCCTTGACACTTGGCTGGGAAATAAAAAACAAACCACGGCTAAAGTATGCCCACAAAGCGTCCAATGGATTTGTCGGCACAGAAAGCGATTGTGGCATAATAAATGCAAATTGTGCACCTTCAATTTTGCTTATGTATAGGCCAATTTGGGCTTTGATAAAAGAAATTAAAAAAAAACAGTCTGTTGTCTAAGTACATAATATACAGCAGTTTATGGAATACTATAATTATCCGCAGTGCAGTATATAGATTATCCATGATGTATACCTCACCCACAGGCCATGAACAGTGTTGCTATGCAATGGCCTATAACATATTAGATCAGCTGCAAGTCAGACCTGGAGGATAAAATCATTTTTTACTAGAGTCTGATTAATCCCATAATGTATCATTTCAATGGGAAACAATTCATTACGTTTTATAAACAGAAACCTGAACTATAAATTTACCAATTTCCCTGACCATGCCCAAAAGAAAGTAAAGAACAAGCTGCTCTGCTTTGGCACCAAACCTTATGATCTATTGCTCAGTATCCTATAGCTGGCATAATAGGGTCAGCATTGTAGCCTCTGAGCATTATCAGGGCCAACCAGAGTGGGAAATCAGATCTGCATTACACCCCTGATCACATACTCTATGCTCTCTGGAAGTGGTGTATTTAGGTATTGTGCTGCCCTAAGCCTGACTAAACTCATGCACCTACATATTTTATATTTGCCTGCTCCTTCTTATCAAGATCATACCTTTTTTTTAGTTTAAAGGGGTACTCCGCTGCTCAGTCTTTGGAACAAAATGTTCCGAACACTTAGAGCCAGCGCTGGGAGCTTGTGATGTCATAGCCCCACCCCTCCTGACATCACGTCCGCCCCCTCAATGCAAGTCTATGGGAGGGGGCGTGATGTTTAAGTCTATGGGAGGGGGCGTGATGTTTGTCACACCCCCTCCTATAGACTTGCATTGAGGGAGCGGGGCGTGACATCATGAGGGGCGGGGCTATGACATCACGAGCTCCCGCCACCAGCTCTAAGCATTTGGTACATTTTGTTCCAAACGCTGAGCAGCGGAGTACCCCTTTAAAGTGTACCTGTCATATCACAGAAAAAAATAATGTTTCTATGTGTTACTCACAGATCATGCCAATGCTTTACATGTCTTCTTTATGTATCCAGCTTCTGTATTTGGCTCACAAATCCATCTGTTCTACTGCTCACTCATTCTGACATCCACTGCTCAGGAAGGGGCATGTCCGAGGCAAGCACTGAGCCCGCCCTCACTCCCCATGCATTCACTTCCTCCCTGAGTCTGCTGTGTGGTCAGAACAGATTTGTTTGTTGTTTCCTTATAAAAAGAGGTTTTTAAAATATATTTTTTATAATAAAAAAAAAATGATAAAAATGTAGCATTGTTGGAATCATACAGACTGACAGAACAAATACAGCATGGTGTAATTGTCTTTTTTCTTATTATTACTTTGCACAACAAATATTTTTTTTTCTGCCTTTGTAATACGTTATCTGGTAAAATAAAGGCTGACAATAAAAAGTGCAACTTGCAAAAAATAAAGCAGGCGTCATACAAATTTGTCAGTGGAAAAATAAAAACGTTATGGGTGTTTAGAAGATGAGGAAGAAAACCTGAGCCAAAAATAAAAATTCAGGGCATTGGGAAGGGGTTAAAGGGAAACTCCTCTACTAGACATCTTATCCCCTATCTAAAGGATAAGATGTCTGATCTCTGGGACCCCCGCGATCTCCATGCAGCACCTGGCGTTCTGAAAGTTATTTGGGTGGCTGTGGTCATGAAAACTGCCACGCCCCCTCTCATAGACATGAATGGAGGGGTGTGCAGTGACATCACAAGGGGGTGTGGCATGACAAATCCAGTGTTCAGAACACCAGGTGCTGCACAGAGATCACAGGGGGTCCCAGAGGCCGGACCCCCATGATCAGACATCTTATCCCATACCATTTGGATAGGCGATAAGATGTCTATTGGCAGAGTACTCCTTTAAACACAGCACATGGACAAAAGTTATGCTGGTTTTGGACAAGACATCTTGTACTTTAAGACTTTAAGACTTTATAGACGGTTAGAAAAACTTAGGCAGCTTTTTTCCAAAAAGGGGGCCACATTTGTCCATGGGTTGTGTCTGGTGTTGCTGCTTAGCTCCTGAACAATACCACACAACCAATGGGCAGCAATGACACTGTTTTCGGAACAAAGTAGCAATGTCCTTGAGGGTGCGGTGCCAGCTCTACATATGGGGTAAGCAGACCTTAGCCATGAGATGAATGTGTTTCTAAGGATGGAACCTACTCTATTTAATGTCACAATAGCTTCCTCTTCATCTATAATATCCCATTGTATCATTGAAATCCATGTACTGAGCAAAGAACTCTTTGTGCCCAATCTCTATAGAATGCATATGCTATTGTTAAAATTTACCTATCAATGTAGAGAATGAAATGACAATTATGTGGCAGAGAAAAAGAAAAAGGCACACGCACCCCTAGTGCAGTACTTTTGGATACTTGGCAAGTACAAATAAAGAAATACACTTACCAAGTGATGTTGCGCTGAGGACACAACACCATGTAGCGTTTGAATAGATAGAGCTCTGTAAGCAGCCTAGATCCTCCGGTCAGCTCCTCGCTTACCGGTTCACAACAGTAGAAGCAAAAGCAAAGAAAAATGGATCTTCATCAGGCGCAGTTACAGTGTTAAATGGAGGTGACTGGAATCATGGATACAGCATCACAAAGGTTTATTAGGCACAACAAACAACGTGTTTCCTGCCTGGAAAGGGCACTTCATCAGGCAGGGTGCATGTACAAGCAACAGCAACAGCTAAGTTTCAATAGACAGTCCTTACGTCAATTCAAAGGTTACGTTAATCACGCTATTCAGAGTAACTCACTGCATCTTGAGTAGCCTTCAGTCAAAATTAGAACGATAAATATTATTTAAAAAAAGTCATATAAAATGATGTGCAGGGTCGTCTTTACATAGGTTAAAACATCAACATAATTATATATAAGAAGTGGTGTAATAATCCTCCATAGTCTGTAGAAACAGTGCATGAGACATTGTGTGTAGACATAGCCGAGGATAGCTTCTGAGTGCCGTGGCCGTAGTAAACAAATGAATGGAAGTGCTATGTATACCATAACTAGCAGTAGGCGGAGTAAATTTTTAGTACCGGTGCACATACAAGGCGCCGGAGAGTAATGTCTCCACAGGTAATCGGTGAATCCCAAGACCTCTGTGAGGGTGTAAATGACGCTCCACCACTGCAGGTGGTAAGATACAGAGCGCTACATTATAGTAGTGTAGCTAGTGCGAGGCGGAGTTAAACTGAGGGACATGCCAAAGCCCTAGCAAGTGGCGATGTTATGTAGCTCGAATAGGGCGCTACACATTAATGGAGCACTACATTATAATGGCGTGGTTAGTGTAGGGCGGAGCTTTGGGTAAGTAGGCATTGGGATAATGTTGGCAAGGTTAGTATAGGGTGGGGAAAGTAGGAAAGGAATCACTAGTAAAGCCTATAATAGGTACATTAATTAGTAGCGCTAGTAACTATAATGGATTCCTTTCCTACTTTCCCCACCCTATACTAACCTTGCCAACATTATCCCAATGCCTACATACCCAAAGCTCTTTCATTGTTTTGATTATAGCTCCACCCTACACTAATCATGCCATTATAATGTAGCGCTCCATTAATGTGTAGCACCCTATTCAAGCTACATCGCCACTAGCTAGGGCTTTGGCAGGTCCATCAGTTTAACTCCGCCTTACACTAGCTACACTACTATAATGTAGCGCTCTGTATCTTACCACCTGCAGTGGTGGAGCGTCATTTAAATCCTCACAGAGGTCCTCAGATTCACCGATTACCTGTGGAGACATCACCCTCCGGTCCCTTGTATGTGTACCGGTACAAAAACTGACTTCACCTACTGCTAGTTATGTTATGGTATACATAGCACTTCCATTCATTAGTTTACTACGGCCACGGCGCTCAGAAGCGTATCCTCTGCTATGTCTACACACACCTCATGCACTGTTTCTACAGACTACGGAGGGATTTTTACACCCCTTCTATATATAATTATGTTGATGTTTTAACCTATGTAAAGACGACCCTGCACCTCATTTTATATGATTTTTTAAATAATATTTATCGTTCTAATTTTGACTGAAGGCTACTCAAGGTGCGGTGAGTTACTCTGAATAGCGCGATTAACGTAACCTTTGAATTGACGTAAGGACTGTATATTGAAACTTAGCTGTTTGTTGCTTGTACATGCACATGTCTGATGAAGTGCCCTTTGCGGGCAAGAAACGCGTTGTTTGTTGTGCCTAATAAACCTTTGTGATGCTATAGCCATGAATCCAGTCACCTCCATTTAACATTGTAATTGCACCTGGTAAAGATCCATTTTTCTTTTCTTTTGCTTCTAATGACAATTATGTGTGCCTGGAGCACTGCACGGAAGTCTGTACGACTGGATGTAGAGTGCCCTTCTACATGATGAGCTCCACTATGAGTGAATTGTCGAAAATCTACTCATTACAACGGCTTCTCGTCTATTCATAGCTTCAAAGTGCTGACACTTTCTGGTACTGTATGCCGCAAGAAGAAAGAAAAGTTTTTAGACTACAGCACAGAAGTGTGGAGTAGAGGAACATCGATTGGAATGAAGACAAATAGCTTCTCATCCTTTGAAATCACACTACTCACAAATAACTCAATCATTCCGGCTGTCCTGGAAGGGCTTCAATATCACAAACTCAATCTGTCCCACATCAGACATGTCTATTTTAGTCATTGTGCTTATTGCAATATTTCTGACTGTGAAACTCAAGAATGAAATACATTCCTAAGACAGTGAAGTTTCACTAGGAAAGGACATAATGTGCCGTTAAGATATGGGAAGTATAAGCCATCAGAAATGTAACATTGTCCTAATGTGTTAGAAAGTGGTTCATTATATATTTTGTATTACACACGGGAAACTGGATAAAAGTGAACTGAGGTTCATTGGGTCTAGCAGAAATATTGATTCTGATTGCTCCAATGCTAATAATGCAGAGCTTGTTATCAGTCACATCAATCCATGTCCCCATTGGGTCTCACAAAGGAAAATCCAAATTAAGGGATGTTAACATATATTGAGGCATACAGCAGGAAGTCCATTTGCTTGAATGTCCTGAACATAGTCAACTATTTATAACAATCTGGCCACTTCCTACTCCTCCTACATGTTGTGCTACAACAAATGTTGTGCTTAAAGGGGTTGTCCAGTGAAAGAAACAACCTGTGTATGGTGTCAAAATATATAATAAAGCCAGTTGCTCTATCTCTATGAATACATAGCTCCTGTCCTTGCTCTTCTGTCTGTTCAGATCGAGACCAGTGAAGTAAAGCGTGGAACTTGTATTACTGTTCATATATACAATGCAGCAGGGAGCCTTTCTCAGTCACAGTAGTTTCAGTCAGAACAAGTTCAGTGCTGCCTTATCTTATTATCAGTGATACCAGTTCTTCACCTTGACATCAATGGTATCGTCCTGAGCAGACAGAAGGAGAGAAGGAAGGAGGAAAGGAAGCGTAGCATGTGTGACATGATGTCACTGCTACAAGGGAGAGAGCAGAGCTAATATGGAAATCTCTGCACTATGGCAAATAATAAATTAGTAAACTGATTAATTATACATCATACACAGGTTGTTACTTTTGCTGGACAACACCTTTAACCCCTTAAGGACTCAGCCCACTTTGGCCTTAAAGGGGTAGTCCAGTGGTGAAAAACGTATCCCCTATCCTAAGGATAGGGGATAAGTTTGAGATCGCGGGGAGTCCGACCGCTGGGGCCCCCTGCGATCTCTCTGTACGGGACCCCGGCTCTCAGCCGAGATAGCGGGTGTCGACCCGCGCACGAGGCGGCGCCCGACACTGATTTTGCTAATTTTGGAAGGTTTCGTTTTCACGCCGTACAATTTACGGTAAAAATGATGTGTGTTCTTTATTCTGAGGGTCAATACAATTAAAATGATACCCATTATTACATACTTTTATATTATTGTTGTGCTTAAAAAAAATCACAAACTTTTTAACCAAATTAGTACGTTTATAATCCCTTTATTTTGATGACCTCTAACTTTTTTATTTTTCCGTATAAGCGGCAGTATGAGGGCTCATTTTTTGCACCATGATCTATACTTTTTTTTTGATACCACATTTGCATATAAAAAACTTTTAATAAATTTTTTATAATTTTTTTTAATAAAATGTATTAAAAAAGTAGCAATTTTGGCCTTTTTTTTTTACGTTCACGCCGTTCACTGTACGGGATCATTAACATTTTATTTTAATAGTTTGGACATTTACGCACGCGGCGATATTAAATATGTCTATAACATTTATTTTTTACGCTTTTTGGGGGTAAAATAGGAAAAAACGGACGTTTTACTTTTACATTTTTTTTTTACACTTGAATAGTCCCCATAGGGGACTATTCATAGCAATACCATGATTGCTAATACTGATCTGTTCTATGTATAGGACATAGAACAGATCAGTGTTATTGGCTATCTTCTGTTCTGATCTGCTCGATCTCAGACCAGAGCAGGAGACGCCGGGAGCCGGAAGCAGGAAGGTGAGGGGACCTCCGTGCGGCGTTCTGAATGATCGGATCCCCGCCGCAGCGCTGTGGGCGATCCGATCGTTCATTTAAAACGAGCACTGCCGCAGATGCCGGGATCTGTATTGATCCTGGCACCTGAGGGGTTAATGGCGGACGCCCGCGAGATCGCGGGTGTCGGCCATTGCCGGCGGGTCCCTGGCTGCGATCAGCAGCCGGGATCAGCCGCGCATGACACGGGCATTGCTCCGATGCCCGCGGTTATGCACAGGACTTAATGTACGTCCTGGTGCGTTAAGTACCACCGCACCAGGACGTACATTTACGTCCTGCGTCCTTAAGGGGTTGATAACGTTAGACTACACAATGTTTACAAGAGGGAACTACCCAAAACGTAGTCACCAGCTTTGGAGAAGTCACAAGACCTGGAGGTCTCCGGATGGTCTGTGTAGCATTCAGGGATGCCATTCATAGGCAGCTGTCACAGTGGGCATGAGGCTTAAAGAGTACCTGTCATCAAATAAAACTTTTAATATAGTGTCATATAAAAAACGGTCACTAGGTGGCTCTGTTCTGTTCCCTGCCACAATTAATACAGTGAGTTCGGTCTCCTCCTGGCATGGCAAGAGTCCAAACCCAGGAAGTGTTTTTCTGCAGGGAGCTTGATTGTCAGTTGCACAGAAAGTGAAAGCTCCACAGATTCTCACAGAAAGCTGCACAGACTGACAGCTGAAGGAGTGTCTCATAGAAATCTGCACAGACTGAAGCATGCGCAGAGCTTGAAGTTTTCTATTCATCACAATGCTGCAACCATGTGAGGGCGGAAGTGGTCCCCCAGCAGGCTTCAGTGATGTCATGCCTGCTGGGAAACGTCCACTTTCTCGTACTGGGAAATTGCACTATGCGAGCAAGAAGAAAGGTAAGATACACAGCTTTTTAAAGGTCTGAAAATGTTTTTAAGGGCAGAAGGGGTGTTAGGAGTAGTTAGGGAACATAGCCTGAGGTAGTTGGGAACAGTTTATTTGGTGACAGGTACTTTTTAAGCTAGCAAACCTTGAGTTGCAATTTAGCTGGATGCCATCATTTAATCTGAGGTGCTAAAACAGAACTGTGCCAGTTTACTTTTTTCCTACGAAAAGCAAAGTTTTACTGTATTTCACTTGAAAAAATGATGCTTGACTTTCATTCTATTTCTGCCTGATCTACAATGGCTACAGAGCGTTAGCATTTAGAACCTCCATTGGAAAGAACACACAACTGGAGTCGCCCCCTTCACCTCTGTTTGCTGTTGCGCCTCTCTAAGACGACATCAACCTTGCCAACATCTCCCATGTGAGAGAGTACTCCAGCAGGCCCCACGATAGGGGTTAGAACAATATTCTTCTTCAGAGCACAATTCTAAATAAAAAGCCTCTGCTTTCCTTCCCTTCAATTGAGCACATGTGGATTTTTAATTTTTTTAGCCATCAGGAGTGCATTTAAGTAGACTATTACAGGAGATTGCGCATATAAAATAGTTTCTATATTCTGATATATATACGCATTATCTGCTGAGGATCCTTTCCTGAATGATACTTTGGAGGCAGCTACTTGTGCAGTCAGAGGCAGGAGGTTACAGCACAGTGGAGGTGACTGCGCGTCTGTCCTCATCACACTATGTCTGGGGGAGTTTATTGTCTATTGTCCCCGGCACCCAGAGTGTCATTCATTACTATTCTGATGGTTCAGGGCGGCTCTGTGGATGTCTGATTAAAAATGGGAAATAATTACTCCATTTCCTGACTTCTCTATACCCACAGAAACCACACGGCTGACTGTGTGATGGGGAAAGTAATGGGAAATGTCAGTGTATTGTGTTACTATACCTGGTACCGGTCATATGAAATAGGTCACTACCAGTGTTTGCAGAGGAAGCATACAAAAAGATATAAATATGAGACATGCACATTATTTATAAATGCAGTCACATGTAAAAAGGTGTCTGCCTCATAAGAGTAATTTGCCATTTTTTCTAGGTAAAAAGAAGGTAAAGAAGCACTCTGGACATGTTCTTTCCCCTCCCGGCATAAGCAAATGGCCCCCATGCTACTATTTTTATCGAGCTGCTCCGTTTCCCCTATATAATGCCAATTCCAGCCCCTGCTGCTCTCCGACTATGTGCACTTTCTCTTGTTACTCTATGAGACTCACTGGGGGAGATTTGAATTGCCCATAGCAACCAATCAGATCGCTGCTTTCACTTTGCAGAGGCCTTGTTAAAAATGAAAGAAGTGATCTGATTGGTTGCTATGGGCAACTCAGCAAATTTTCCTCTGGACAGGTTTTGATATATCTCCCCCACTGAGTATCTAACAGTTACATTAAGAAAGTTTCTTCAGTTTCACACAAAAAGCACTGTGTTACTCAATAAGCAATTTGAGAGCAGCGTGGACCGAAACCGGCCTCATATCCAGAGAATGGGGCAACCCGGTAAGAAGGAGAGCAGGGCAGCCATTGACTCTCAAACTACTGTTTTGCCCACAGTGTCACTTTAAAGGGTACCTTTCATCAAAAAAAACTTTTGATATATTATAGATTAATGTATACAGAATAACTTTCCAATAGCATGTTATTATAAAATATGCTTCTTTCTATTTAATTTTCCACTTTGAAAAATTACCACTAGGGGTCTCCCTACCAGTCCTTTTTTTATAGATTTCAGACTCATGCTGAAGTCCTAAATCTCAGACTGCAGCCGGGACACAGACAAACTCAGCACTGCTCCCTGCCAGGGAGTTTTTCTGTGTCCCGGCTGCAGTCTGAGATTTAGGACTCCAGCACGAGTCTGAAATCTATAAAAAAGGACTGGTAGGGAGACCCCTAATTGTCATTTTTTCAAAGTGGAAAATTAAATAGAAAGAAGCATATTTTTTAATAACATGCTATTGGAAAGTTATTCTGCATACATTAATCTATAATATATCAAAAGTTTTTTTGATGAAAGGTACCCTTTAAAGGGAACCTTATATAACTACACCTCTCCCAGACCAAAGGGATCAGATAGGTGAGGTCGGCTCTGCCCGGGCTGAGTGCAGACTGTACTTGATGTTGCAGAATATTTTCTTCACAGCAAAGAAAGGACTAGTGCCTTATTGAAGCCTACAGTGAAGTTAAAAGGGTACTCCAGTGAAAAATTTTTTTTTTTCTTTTTTAAATCCACTGATGCCAGAAAGTTAAACAGATTTAGTAAATTACTGCCGTTGGCTGTCCGGGCATGCTGGGAATGGAAGTTTTGCAACATCTGGAGGGCCGCAGTTTGAGACCACTGCAATGGAGCCACTTAAAAAAACTAGAATGTATGTGGGCCGGAGAACCAATGCTCTATAGTGATCAACTACAATATCACAGTGATCCATTGAATAGTACAAAAGAATACACATAACGGAGGATACAGGTGCAGCTTGTCTATGTTTCGTCCTAAGCACAGAATGCTGATCAATCCCGTACTGAATGATTATCTTAACAATACTTTTTGAATGTTTTTGTTTTGTTTTTTCGAAGGTACATTGAACCCATCGTTCAATAAGCGTCATGATGTTAATCTTAAAGGGGTATTCCAGGCCAACTTTTTTTTATATATCAACTGGCTCTGGAAAGTTAAACAGATTTGTAAATTACTTCTATTAAAAAATCTTAATCCTTCCAATAGTTATTAGCTTCTGAAGCTGAGTTGTTGTTTTCTGTTTAACTGCTCAATGATGATGTCACGTCCCGGGAGCTGTGCAGTTCCTATGGGGATAATTTCCCATCATGCACAGCTCCCGGGACGTGACATCATCATTGAGCAGTTAGACAAAAAACTTCAGAAGCTAATAACTATTGGAAGGATTAAGATTTTTTAATAGAAGTAATTTAAAAATCTGTTTAACTTTCCGGAACCAGTTGATATATATAAAAAAAGGTTTTGCCTGAAATACTCCTTTAACCCCTTAAGGACTCAGCCCATTTTGGCCTTAAGGACTCAGACAATTACATTTTTACGTTTTCATTTTTTCCTCCTCGCCTTCTAAAAATCATAACTCTTTTATATTTTCATCCACAGACTAGTATGAGGGCTTATTTTTTGCGCGACCAGTTGTCCGTTGTAATGCCATCACTCATTATATCATAAAATGTATGGTGCAACCAAAAAACACAATTTTTAAGGGGAAATTAAAAAGAAAAACACAATTTTGCTAATTTTGGAAGGTTTCGTTTTCACACCGTACAATTTACGGTAAAAATGATGTGTGTTCTTTATTCTGAGGGTCAATACGATTAAAATGATACCATTATTACATACTTTTCTATTATTGTTGCGCTTAAAAAAAATCACAAACTTTTTAACCAAATTAGTACGTTTATAATCCCTTTATTTTGATGACCTCTAACTTTTTTTATTTTTCCGTATAAGCAGCGGTATGAGGGCTCATTTTTTGCGCCATGATCTGTACTTTTTTTTGATACCACATTTGCATATAAAAAACTTTTAATACATTTTTTATAATTTTTTTTAATAAAATGTGTTACAAAAGTAGCAATTTTGGCCTTTTTTTTTTTTTTACGTTCACGCCGTTCACCGTACAGGATAATTAACATTTTATTTTAATATTTCGGCCATTTACGCACGCGGTGATATCAAATATGTCTATTAAATTTATTTTTTACGCTTTTTGGGGATAAAATAGGAAAAAACGGACGTTTAACTTTTTTTGGGGGGAGGGGATTTTTCACCTTTTTTTTACTTTTACTTTTAAATTTTTTACACACTTGAATAGTCCCCATAGGGGACTATTCATAGCAATACCATGATTGCTAATACTGATCTGTTCTATGTATAGGACATAGAACAGATCAGTGTTTTCGGTCATCTTCTGCTCTGGTCTGCTCGATCACAGACCAGAGCAGGAGACGCCGGGAGCCGGAAGGAGGAAGGTGAGGGGACCTCCGTGCGGCGTTCTGAATGATCGGATCCCCGCAGCAGCGCTGCGGGCGATCCGATCATTCATTGAAATCGCACACTGCCGCAGATGCCGGGATCTGTATTGATCCCGGCACCTAAGGGGGTAATGGCGGACGCCCGCAAGATCGTGGGTGTCGGCCATTGCCGGCAGGTCCCTGGTTGCGATCAGCAGCCGGGATCAGCCGCACATGACACGGGCATCGCTCCGATGCCCGCGGTTATGCACAGGACGTAAATGTACGTCCTGGTGCGTTAAGTACCACCGCACCAGGACGTACATTTACGTCCTGCGTCCTTAAGGGGTTAAAAAGGGGTACTCCCGTGGAATACAATTTTCTTTTCATATCAACTTGCTCCGGAAAGTTTTACAGATTTAAATTACTACCATTAAAAAAGCTTAAACGGGTACTTCGCTGGAAAACTTTTTTTTTTTTTTTTTATTAACTGGTGCCAGAAAGTTAAACAGATTTATAAATTACTTATATTTAAAAATCTTAATCCTTTTAGTACTTATCAGCTGCTGTATGCCCCAGAGGAAGTTGAGTTGTTCTTTACTGTCTGACCACAGTGCTCTCTGCTGACACCTCTGGCCATGTCAGGAACTGTTCAGAGAAGGAGCAAATCCCCATAGCAAACATCTCCTGCTCCGGGCAGTTCCTGACACTGACAGAGGTGTCAGCAGAGAGCACTGTGGTCAGACAGAAAAGAACAACTCAACTTCCTCTGGAGCATGCAGCAGCTGATAAGTACTGGAAGGATGAAGATTTTTAAATAGAAGGAATTTACAAATCTGTCTGGCACCATTTGATTTAAAAAAAACATTCTTTCTTTAAGAATAAAAGATCTCCCTCCGCTATTCATGGAGAAATGGTGGAGAGACAATTGCAGTGCATCTTCTCAATCTCGACAAGCCTGAAGGTCCACGCCACCAGAACTTAAACACAAACAACACATGGAATAGAACACTCCTGATACTGTTATGGTTTGAACAATGCACAAGCCAGGAATCAGATGCAGTCAATTAGGGTGATGTAGGAGAAATGACAAAAACGGGACGGAATAACTACTACTGGTGGTTTCATTTTCCTGTGTAAGTAAAACACAAAGATACAAAATCAAAGTGAATTAATCCTTGAAAGAATATGAGAACTATAACATCTGAAAGTGACTATGACCCTGCGTTACACAAACCATCTAGTAAGATGCACAGACACATGAAATGCAAGATAAAAAGAACATACAGGCTGAAAGATAGGAAAGGTAGCAAACTTTGAGTATACACGGTGGTCCCTTAACCCTGTAAAGCGCATTTTGACATTAAGGACCAGAGCATTTTTTGCACATTTTACAGCTGTCACTTTAAGCATTAATAACTCTGGGATGCTTTTACTTATTAATTTGATTCCGAGAATTTTTTTTTGTGACATATTCTACTTTATGTTAGTGGTAAATTTTTATCGATACTTCTCCTCCAGATCCGACCACTCCTCTGTCGCCTCCAGCCCCCGCCGCCGGTAAGGTGACCCCCGCTGCTGTCACCGATCACCCCAACTCCAGGACCCGTGATTGGTTGGCCGGTTTCGGCCGATCAATCACGGGGATCATGAGGTGGCATGATTGGTGCTGTCTCAGAAAAGCTGTGATTCACGGTCATACCAGAGGGTCTCAGGACCCCCTGGGCGATATGCCGGGGTGGCTGCTGTTTAACAGCAGCCATCCCGATCCGATCACCGTGTCCATAGACGCAGTGATCCAGGAACGCTGCGCCGTAAATGTACGGCGCTGTGCACTAAGAACCTCTTAGCAGCACCGTACATTTATGGCGCATGTCCTTAAGGGGTTAAAGTGTTTACTTCGCTGAAAACATCTTATCCCCTATCTAAAGGATTCATTGCGGGACCCCCCGATCTACACTGTGGCACCTTTTTCATTCGGTGCATGGAGCAAACTCTGTTCTGTGCCCGATGACTGGCGAACACAACTGCCACGCCCCCTCCATTCATGTTTATGGGAGGAGGCAAGCTTCCGTGTTCCAGACGCCGCCACTGCCGGCCTGGCAATTAGACATCTTATCCCATATACTTTGGATTGTGGATAAGATGTTTTCAGCTGAGTGCCCCTGTAACCCCTTAAGGTCGCAGGGTGTACCTGTACGTCCCCATTCCTGAGTTCTTAAGGACTCAGGGCATACAAATACACCGTGTGTATCTCCGTTCCCCGCTGCTCGCCGGGCGGGGACTGGACCGGGATGCCTGCTGAAATCATTCAGCAGGCATCCCGGCACTTTGCCGAGGGGGGTCGTGGGGACCCCATATCGGTGATCGCAGAAAATCGCCGGTCAATTCAGACCAGCGAGTTGCAGCAATTCTGGTCCCCGCCGCTCGCGGGGCAGGGATCGGAACTGGATGCCTGCTGAAATCATTCAGCAGGCATCCCGGCACAGTGCCGAGAGGGGTCCTGAGGACCCCCCATATCGGCGATCTCCGCAGTTTGCCAATAAATACAAATACAAACCAGCATCTGCAGCGATTCCAGGTAATTCGGGTCACGTGTCACCTGATGACCCGGATTAGGGGGACAGACAGGGCGATCTGTCACAAAGACCGGGATCGCCGAACAGTGTGTTGTCTTTCTGGCGCTCGAGTTCGGCACATCGCGGATCCGGGGTGACAGGTTGCTGGGTGGGGCTGGAGAGGACCCAGCAGTCATGGTACATATTGGCACCAATGACAAAGTAAGAGGTAGGTGGAGTGTCCTTAAAAATGATTTCAGGGACTTAGGCCACAAGATTAAGGCAAGGACCTCCAAGGTAATATTTTCTGAAATATTACCTGTACCACGAGCCACACCAGAGAGGCAGCGGGAGATCAGGGAGGTAAACAAGTGGCTCAGAAGCTGGTGTAGGAAGGAGGGGTTTGGGTTCATGCAGAACTGGGCTGACTTCGCTGTCGGTTACTGGCTCTACCGTAGGGACGGGCTGCGCCTCAATGGGGAGGGTGCAGCTGTGCTTGGGGAGAAGATGGCTAGAAGGGTGGAGGAGTGTTTATACTAGGGACTGGGGGGGAGGGAACCTACAACATAAAGGGAGAAGATAGTGTAGATAGAGAGGTGGGAATTATAAATGTACCTGGGGGTGGCGCAGAGGGAGGGGTTAGAATAGTTAATAGGAATAGGCTTCATAGGAAAATAAAACTTACACCCTTGAATCCCATTAACCCCAATAACATAAAGGATGGAAATGTAAAGTGTATGTTCACAAATGCCAGAAGCCTAGCAAATAAAATGGGGGAGCTTGAGGCCTTGATACTGGAGGAACATATTGATATAGTTGGGGTCACTGAGACATGGCTGGACTCCTCGCATGACTGGGCTGTCAATCTGCAGGGGTTTACATTGTTTCGCAAGGATAGAATGAACAGAAAAGGTGGTGGAGTCTGTCTGTATGCAAGAAGTGGTATGAAAGTCAGTGTGAACGATGCCATAGTGTGTGATGATTCTGAGGATGTGGAATCACTGTGGGTAGAATTACAAAAGGAGGGAAATACTGAAAAAATAATATTTGGGGTAATCTACAGACCCCCTAATATCACTGAAGAGATAGAAGGTCGGCTGCATAAACAAATAGAGAGGGCCGCCCGGGCAGGTACAGTGGTAATAATGGGAGATTTTAACTATGCAGATATAGATTGGGGTCCGGGGTTGGCTAAAACTACAAAGGGGCGACAATTCCTTAATTTATTGCAGGATAATTTTATGGGACAGTTTGTGGAGGACCCAACAAGAAGTGATGCCTTGTTGGATCTGATCATTTCCAACAACGCAGAGCTGGTTGGTAATGTAACTGTGCGGGAAAACCTTGGGAATAGCGACCACAATATAGTTACTTTTTACTTAAAATGTAGAAAACAAAGACAGACGGGGAAAGCAAAAACATATAACTTTAAAAAGGCAAATTTCCCTGGGCTGAGGGCTGCACTACAGGACATAGACTGGGGGGAGGTGTTCTCAAATACTGATACAGAAGGTAAATGGGACATCTTTAAATCAACTCTAAATAACTATACAGCTAAATATATACCAAAGGGGAACAAATATAAACGATTAAAACTAAATCCTACATGGCTGACAAATGAGGTTAAAAGAGCAATAAACAACAAAAAAATAGCCTTCAAAAAATACAAATCTGATGGGTCAGCAATAACATTTAAACAGTACAAAGAGCTTAATAAAATCTGTAAAAATGTAATAAAAACAGCAAAAATTCAAAATGAGAGACAGGTGGCCAAAGAAAGCAAAACTTATCCTAAATATTTTTTTAGATATATAAATGCAAAAAACCAAGGACAGAGCATGTAGGACCCCTTAATAATGATAATGGGGAGGTTGTCACGGGCGATCAAGAGAAGGCGGAGCTACTGAATGGGTTCTTTAGTTCTGTATATACTAAGGAAGAAGGAGCTGACATTGGCCAGGTCAGTGCTGGTAACACATCATGTAATGTACTGAACTGGCTTAATGTAGAGATGGTACAAGGTAAGTTAAGTAATATAAATGTAAGCAATTCCCAAGGACCGGATGGACTACACCCAAGAGTTCTTAGAGAGGTAAGTTCAGTAATATCTGTACCCCTGTTCATGATATTTAGAGATTCACTGGTGTCTGGTATTGTGCCAAGGGACTGGCGCAAGGCGAATGTGGTGCCAATCTTCAAGAAGGGCTCTAGGTCTTCCCCAGGAAACTATAGACCGGTAAGTTTAACGTGCATTGTGGGTAAATTGTTTGAAGGACTTATAAGGGATTACATACAGGAATACATAGGGGATAATTGTATTATAAGTGATAGCCAGCATGGGTTTACTAAGGATAGAAGTTGTCAAACCAATCTAATTTGCTTTTATGAAGAGGTGAGTAGAAGCCTTGACAGAGGAATGGCTGTGGATATAGTGTTTCTGGATTTTGCTAAAGCGTTTTATACTGTCCCTCATAGACGTCTGACAGGTAAGTTAAGGTCTTTGGGTTTGGAAACTTTAGTTTGTAACTGGATTGAACACTGGCTCATGGATTGTACCCAGAGAGTGGTGATCAATGATTCATACTCTGATTGGTCCCCGATTATTAGTGGTGTACCCCAAGGTTCAGTACTGGGACCGCTGTTGTTTAATTTATTTATCAATGATATAGAGGATGGCATTAACAGCTCTGTTTCTATCTTTGCAGATGACACCAAGCTTTGTAGCACAGTACAGTCTATAGAGAATGTGTATAGGTTACAAGATGACTTGGATAGACTAAGTGTCTGGGCATCCACTTGGCAAATGAGGTTCAATATGGATAAATGTAAAGTTATGCATCTGGGTACTAATAACCTGCATGAGTCGTATGTCTTAGGGGGGATTAAACTGACAGAGTCACTGGTAGAAAAGGATCTGGGTGTACTTGTAGATCACAGACTTCAGAATAGCATGCAATGCCAGGCTGCTGCTTCCAAAGCCGGCAGGATATTATCATGTATAAAAAGAGGCATGGACTCGAGGGACAGGGACATAATACTCCCCCTTTATAAAGCATTGGTACGGCCTCACCTGGAATATGCTGTTCAGTTTTGGGCACATGTCCATAAAAGGGACACTGTGGAGCTGGAAAGGGTGCAGAGATGCGCGACTAAACTAATATGGGGCATGGAACATCTTAGCTATGAGGAGCGATTAAAGGAGTTACAATTGTTTAGTCTTGAGAAGAGACGTTTAAGGGGGGATATGATAAATGTATATAAGTATATTAATGGCCCATACAAAAAATATGGAGAAAAACTGTTCCAGGTCAAACCCCCCCAAAGGACGAGGGGGCACTCCCTCCGTCTGGAGAAGAAAAGGTTTAGTCTCAAGGGGTGACACGCCTTCTTTACCATAAGAACTGTGAACTTATGGAACAGTCTACCTCAGGAACTGGTCACAGCAGGAAAAATTTACAGGTTTAAAACAGGGTTAGATACATTCCTGGAACAAAATAACATTAATGCTTATGAAGAAATATAAAATCCCATCCCTTTCCCAATATCGCGCCACACCCCTACCCTTCAATTCCCTGGTTGAACTTGATTGACGTATGTCTTTTTTCAACTGTACTAACTATGTAACTATGTAACTATGCAATATACACTACCAATCATCATCCATACTGTACTGGGAGGTGGCAGTGCCGATTTTGCCGATAAATACAAACCAGCAATCTGCATCGATTCCAGGTCATTCGGGTCACGTGTGACCCGATGACCTGGATAAGGATGATGATCAGTGGTGTAATATACACTACCAATCATCATCCATATTGTACTGGGAGGCGGCAGTGTTGCCACCCCCCAGTACAGATGTGATTGGGCGGCTATAGTGAAATGGCCCACAGGGCGTTTTCAGTGGAGGAGGCATATGCCATACTTGCCTCTGACACTGAAAGTGCCACAGAGGATGAGGAAGACCCCACCTTCCTTATTTCCTTGTCCTCCTCAACATCTTCTGATGATGAGCCACCAAGGCGGCGAAGTCGCCGCGATGCGAGGCCGCAAACCTCCTCTGCTCCTGACCCTGTGCCCCAAGCTGGTATGAGTCCCCCTGGCGCTCATACTAGTCAAGCCCCCCAGCCATATTCACTGGTGCCCCATACCGGAGAACTTGTCTGGACTCAGCTAGCGGACCACGAGCCCGTGATTCCTGAGCTTGTTGGCGACTCAGGAATCAAGATTGACATCGTCGGGTTGACTGAAAAGGACTATTTTAGTTTTTATTTCAGTGATGACTTTGTCAATCTGATGGATGACCAGACAAACCTGTACGCCAAACAGTTTGTTGCTTCAAACCCGGGCTAATTTTTAGCTAGACCCAATGGATGTACAAAGTCAATGCAGCCGAAATGAGGACCTTTTGGGGCCTCGTGCTGCATATGGGTCTAGTTAAAAAACCCAGTGTCAGGCAATATTGGATTAGGGACTTCCTCTACCAAACCCAGCTCTACAGTATGGCCATGACATGTCCCCGGTTCGAGGTCATTCAGAGATGTTTGCATTATTCTGATAACACGATTTTCAAAAGCTACCCTTCATCCATTCCAGGAAAATAAATTTAGTAAACACCTGTGAGTTCAACATGTCCTCTTTACCCCTATACCCATTCCTCATTGGGGGTACTTTCTGTAATAGTGTCACATGTGGGTGTTTCATTTTTGTATTTTCCTCTTAATGTATGTAACCGTCAGCTACTGATATGCCATAGGCCCCAAATGCAAACAGACCTCTATGCCTTCTGAGCCTTGTTGTGTGCCCGCCCAACACGTTACCCCATATGTGGATGTATTTCCATGGTCAGGAGAAAAAGTCCTCCAAAATGTGTAACCCAATTTCTCCCAATACCCCTTGTGAAAATGTTAAAAACCTGTGAGGTGTAAGTACTCACTGTACCCCTTGTTACCTTCCTTGAGGGGTGTAGTTTCAAAATTGTGGTCACCTGATTGGTTTTTTTTTTTTTAGATTTTATGTCAGAACCTCAACCATTGCAGTGAAAATCACCACTTTAGGCCTCAAATTTCATTGGTCCTGTCCAGGGCCGGACTGGGGATTAAAACCAGCCCTGGAAATAATTGCAGACCAGCCCCACAGCATATATATATATATATATATATATATATATATATATATATATATTTCGAAGAAATAAATTGCTACTGTATTTCATTATGCTGGAGCAATTTATATATGTGTCAATTTTCCATGCATTATAATACTGAATATGTCTATATAAGTCATACATTTACCAAGTAACAATAGTATGGGAGGAAAGGAAATATTACCATCACACTGTAACTGACCAAGTCCTCTATACTTAGACTGATAATAACAATAATGGTACTATAAAAGGAGGAATATTATCACCATACATATTACCATCATACGGTTACTGGCCAAATCCTGTATACTGAGACCAATATTACCAGTAAACAAGGAGGAATATTATCACCATACATATTACCATCATACTGTTACTGACCAAATCCTGTATACCAGTGTTTCCCAACCTTTTTCAGCTCGGGGCACCCCTCCGGAAAAAAAAAAAAAAATGGCCGGAGCACCCTGACCGAAGTTGACGAGCAAAAAAAAATAAATAAATAAAATATTTTTTTTTTTTAAAGCCGCAATGCACACAAATTCCAATATCTATTTATCAGTGGGTATGTAGTTTAAAGTGCTGCTTTATACAGTAACTCACATGTGACGTCTTCTCTGATCAGCGTCGTTCGTCTGGTCCGGACCGTCCTGATCATTTCTTCCAGCCACAACTCTTCACCGTTAAACCTGCAAAACAAATCTATCAGGCTCCGCACTTTACCAGCATTTTACAAGTGATGAGGAATACAGGGGCATATAGGTGTAAAGGGGTAACAGAGGGGGTGTACATGGGAGACAGGTGTGTAGAGGAGTATATGGGGGGTGAAAGAGGGGTGTAGGGGGTGATAGAGGGGTTTACAGTGGTGGCAGAGGGGTGTAGAGGAGTGTACATGGGTGACAGAGGGGGACAGAGGGCTGTACATGGGTGACAAAAGGGTGTACATGGGAGACAGATGTGTAGAGGAGTATATGGGGGTGAAAGAGGGGTGTAGGGGGTGATAGAGGGGTTTACAGTGGTGGCAGAGGGGTGTAGAGGAGTGTACATGGGTGACAGAGGGGGACAGAGGGCTGTACATGGGTGACAAAAGGGTGTACATGGGAGACAGGTGTGTAGAGGAGTATATGGGGGTGAAAGAGGGGTGTAGGGGGTGATAGAGGGGTTTACAGTGGTAGCAGAGGGGTGTAGAGGAGTGTACATGGGTGACAGATGGGTAACAGAGGAGTGTACATGGGTGACAGGGGTGTAGAGGAGTGGTAGAGGGGTTTAGAGGAGATTACATGGGTGGCAGAGGGGTGTAATGGGGTGTACATGGGTGACAGAGGAGTGTACATAGGTGACAGATGTAGACAGGGGGTGGTTAGAGGGATGGACAGGGGGGGGTGAACATGGTGGACATGGATAACAAGGGGGATAAAAGAGGGGGACAGGGGTGAATAGGGGGGTGGACATGGGTGACAGGGATGGACAGGGGGTGGACAAGGTGCACATGAATGACAGGAGGATAGATATGGGTGAGGGGGGGGAGGATGGACATGGGTGAGGGAGGGGGAGGATGGACATGGGTGAGGGAGGGGGTGGACGGACATGGGTGAGGGGGGGAGGAAGGACATGGGTGAGGGAGGGGGTGGATGGACATGGGTGAGGGGGGGGATGGACATGGGTGAGGGAGGGGGTGGATGGACATGGGTGAGGGAGGGGGTGGATGGACATGGGTGAGGGAGGGGGTGGATGGGCATGGGTGAGGGAGGGGGTGGATGGACATGGGTGAGGGAGGGGTGGATGGACATGGGTGAGGGAGGGGGTGGATGGACATGGGTGAGGGAGGGGGTGGATGGACAGGGGTGAGGGACGGGGTGGATGGACATGGGTGAGGGAGGGGGTGGATGGACATGGCTTAGGGAGGGGGTGGATGAACATGGGTGAGGGAGGGGGTGGATGGACATGGGTGAGGGAGGGGGTGGATGGACATGGGTGAGGAAGGGGGTGGAGGGACATGGGTGAGGGAGGGGGTGGATGGGCATGGGTGAAGGAGGGGGTGAATGGACATGGGTGAGGGAGGGGGGATGGACATGGGTGAGGGAGGGGGGGATGGGCATGGGTGAGGGAGGAGGGGATGGACATGGGTGAGGGAGGGAGGGGTGGACATGGGTGAGGGAGGGGGGATGGACATGGGTGAGGGAGGGGGGATGGACATGGGTGAGGGAGGGGGGATGGACATGGGTGAGGGAGGGGGGGAGTGACATGGGTGAGGGAGGGGGTGGATGGGCATGGGTGAGGGAGGGGGTGGATGGACATGGCTGAGGGAGGGGGTGGATGAACATGGGTGAGGGAGGGGGTGGATGGACATGGGTGAGGGAGGGGGTGGATGGACATGGGTGAGGAAGGGGGTGGAGGGACATGGGTGAGGGAGGGGGTGGATGGGCATGGGTGAAGGAGGGGGTGAATGGACATGGGTGAGGGAGGGGGAGGATGGACATGGGTGAGGGAGGGGGTGGACAGACATGGGTGAGGGGGGGAGGAAGGACATGGGTGAGGGAGGGGGTGGATGGACATGGGTGAGGGGGGGATGGACATGGGTGAGGGAGGGGGTGGATGGACATGGGTGAGGGAGGGGGTGGATGGACATGGGTGAGGGAGGGGGGGGATGGGCATGGGTGAGGGAGGAGGGGATGGACATGGGTGAGGGAGGGAGGGGTGGACATGGGTGAGGGAGGGGGATGGACATGGGTGAGGGAGGGGGGATGGACATGGGTGAGGGAGGGGGGATGGACATGGGTGAGGGAGGGGGGGAGTGACATGGGTGAGGGAGGGGGTGGATGGGCATGGGTGAGGGAGGGGGTGGATGGACATGGCTGAGGGAGGGGGTGGATGAACATGGGTGAGGGAGGGGGTGGATGGACATGGGTGAGGGAGGGGGTGGATGGACATGGGTGAGGAAGGGGGTGGAGGGACATGGGTGAGGGAGGGGGTGGATGGGCATGGGTGAAGGAGGGGGTGAATGGACATGGGTGAGGGAGGGGGGATGGACATGGGTGAGGGAGGGGGGATGGACATGGGTGGGGGAGGAGGGGATGGACATGGGTGAGGGAGGGAGGGGTGGACATGGGTGAGGGAGGGGGGATCGACATAGGTGAGGGAGGGGGGATGGACATGGGTGAGGGAGGGAGGATGGACATGGGTGAGGGAGGGTGGGTGGACATGGGTGAGGGAGGGGGGGTGGACATGGGTGAGGGAGGGGGGGGTGGACATGGGTGAGGGAGGGAGGATGGACATGGTTGAGGGAGGGGGAGTGGACATGGGTGAGGGAGGGGAGGTGGACATGGGTGAGGGAGGGGGGGGTGAACATGGGTGAGGGAGGGGGGGGGTGGACATGGGTGAGGGAGGGGGGGTGGACATGGGTGAGGGAGGGGGGTGGACATGGGTGAGGGAGGGGGGGGTGGACATGGGTGAGGGAGGGGGGTGGACATGGGTGAGGGAGGGGGGGATGGACATGGGTGAGGGAGAGGGGGATGGACATGGGTGAGGGAGGGGGGATGGACATGGGTGAGGGGGGTGGACATGGGTGAGGGAGGGGGTGGACATGGGTGAGGGAGGGTTCTGGACATGGGTGAGGGAGGGGGGGTGGACATGGGTGAGGGAGGGGGGAGGGACATGAGTGAGGGAGGGGGGATGGACATGAGTGAGGGAGGGGGGGTGGACATGGGTGAGGGAGGGGGGTGGACATGGGTGAGAGAGGGGGGATGGACATGGGTGAGGGAGGGGGGAGATGGATATGGGTGAGGGAGGGGGGGGATGGACATGGGTGAGGGAGGGGGGGGATGGACATGGGTGAGGGAGGGGGGGGTGGACATTGGTGAGGGAGGGGGGATGGACATGGGTGAGGGAGGGGGGATGGACATGGGTGAGGGAGGGGGGATGGACATGGTGAGGGAGGGGGGGATGGACATGGGTGAGGGAGGGGGGGATGGACATGGTACAGTACCTTAAAGGGGTACTCCGCCCCTAGACATCTTATCCCCTATCCAAAGGATAGGGGATAAGATGTTAGATCGCCGGGGTCCCGCTGCTGGGGACCCCGGGGATCGCTGCTGCAGCACCCCGCTATCATTACTGCTCAGAGCGAGATCGCTCTGCACGTAATGACGGGCAATACAGGGGCCGGAGCATCGTTACGTCACGGCTCCGCCCCTCGTGACGTAACGGCCCGCCCCCGTCAATACAAGTCTATGGGAAGGGGACATGGCGGTCATCACGCCCCCTGCCATAGACTTGCATTAAAGGGACGGGCCGTGATGTCATGAGGGGCGGAGCCATGATGTCACGCTGCTCCGGCCCCTGTATCGCCCGTCATTACGCACAGAGCGAACTCGCTCTGTGCAGTAATGACAGCAGGGTGCCGCAGTGGCGATCCCCGGGGTCCCCAGCAGCGGGACCGCGGCGATCTAACATCTTATCCCCTATCCTTTGGATAGGGGATAAGATGCCAGGGGCGGAGTACCCCTTTAAGCAAGCCATTTTTCTTCCCCATTCTTCCCCTCTCCGGCAGGGCACCGACTCAGGGCTCCGGCAGGGAAATCATTCACTGCGCCGCAGGGAAGAGGGGGATGCTGAGGCACGTGTTACTACACCGGCCGAACAGCAGCCCCTGATCATGTGACTCCTCTCCCTCCATGTGTCTGAGCACATGACGGTGACATCATCGCAGGTCCTGTTACGGCGCACACAAACTTCCCTCCCCCCTGCGGCGCTGGGGAGGGAAATTTAAAAAAAAAATCACAGTTGGGAATCACTGCGCTCTGGATGCGCAGGTACTGGGTTGAGTGGTGGGGCTGGGAGCCTACAGCTCATAGCTCCGCCTCTCTTTGGCAGCTTCACACAAGGTCCTGACTTAGTGTCAGCACCTTGTGTGAGTGAGCAGCCACTGTGTGGCCGCACACAGGCCGGCCGCTGCCGGCCCACTGTGCGGTCGGCCTACCGGGGATTTTTCCGGTATGCCTCTAGGCCAGTCCTGCCCTGGTCCTGTCTCACTCCTAAGCCCTGTTTTGCACCAGCAGAGTGCTTTACCCCCATATATTGAGTATATCCTTATTCTGGAGAAATTGGGCTACACATTTTGTGGAGCTTTTTTTTCTCTTGCTACTTGTTAAACTAAAAACATTTGACTAATACCAGCAATTTAGTATTAAAAATCAAAATTTTCACTTTTACTGCCCACTGTTCAAAAAACATGTGAGGTGTAAGCAGTGGCGTTGCGACCCGGGTGCGGGGGGTGCGGCCCGCACCGGGTGACACCAACCTAATGGGGGTGACACCAAGATGCTCCGCAGCACCCCCCCCCCCTCCCCAGCTACAGAGACACCCCCCATCTGTGCCCGTCCGGCCTCCCATCCGTCAGCACCCCCTGCGCTGTGTTTGCGGTGCGCCTGTCCGTCAGCAACCCCCCCTCTTTCACCTGCACTGTGCGCACGTCCGTCATCACACACCCCCTCGCCATCACAAGCACTGTGCCCGGCCTCCGCTCCCACGTCTGCGCCGGCCAGACGTCACACTGCATGGCCGCGCAGGAGGACGTCAGTTACGTCACTCGCAGGGCGCCAGGTGAGAAGGAGCGCTGCGCTGGATGGATGAGTGTGTGTGTCTCTCTCTGTCTGTGTGTGTATGTGACTCTGTGTGTGTGACTCTGTGTGTGTGTGTGTGTCTGTCTGTGAGTGTGTGTCTATCTGACTGTGTGTGTGTTTGTGTGTGTGTGTCTCTCTGTGTTGTATGTGGTTTTTTTTGTGTGTGTGTGTGGTGGGGGGGGGGGGGGGGGTTGAACAAGCGATCTAATGTGGGGAGACTTTGACCCATTGTGGGGAACCTGCGGCTTAATGTGGGGAAACTACTACCAAGTGTGCGGAGTCTATGCTACCTAATGTGGGGAGTCTATGCTACCTAATGTGGGGAATCTGTGCTACCAAATGTGGGGAGTCTATGCTACCTTAAGTGGGGAGCCCATGCTACCTTATGTGGGGAGTCTATGCTACCTTATGTGGGTAATCTGTGCTACCAAATGTGGGGAATCTATGCTACCTAATGTGGGGAATCTGTGCTACCTAATGTGGGGAAATTGCTACCTAATGTGGGGAATCTGTGCTACCTAATGTGGGGAAATTGCTACCTAATGTGGGGTAACTGGTACCTACCTAATGTGGGGGAACTGCTGCCTACCTAATGTGGGGGAACTGCTGCTTACCTAATGTGGGGGAACTGCTGCCTACCTAATGCTCCCCCCCCTGGCAGTAGCACCCTCATCATCCACCAGCAACACCCACCCCCCAGCAGCAGCACCTCCATCAGCAGATCCTGGTGGTGGATGATGGCGGTGCTCCTGCCAGGAGGATGATCCTGCCGATGGATGATGGGGGTGGTACTGCCAGGGGGGATGGCCAGTAGCACCCTCATCATCCCCCAGCAACATCCCCCGAGTAGTAGCACCCCCATCATCCACTAGCAACACCACCAATACCCCCCTCCCGTGGTAATAGCATCAGCTAACGGATGTTGAGGGGTGTTACTGCGGTTGTGGTATTATATTCAGAGGGTGCACTGTATGGCAATGTTATTCAGAGGGCGCAGTTTGTGGTAGTATTATATTCAGAGGGCTCAGTGTGTGGTAGTATTATATTCAGAGGGCGCAGTTTGTGGTAGTATTATATTTAGAGGGCGCAGTTTGTGGTAGTATTATATTCATAGGGTGCAGTTTGTGGTAGTATTATTAGAGATGAGCGAACTTACAGTAAATTTGATTTGTCACAAACTTCTCGGCTCGGCAGTTGATGACTTATCCTGCGTAAATTAGTTCAGCTTTCCGGTGCTCCGGTGGGCTGGAAAAGGTGGATACAGTCCTAGGAAAGAGTCTCCTAGGACTGTATCCACCTTTTCCAGCCCGCGGGAGCACCTGAAAGCTGAACTAATTTATGCAGGAAAAGTTATCAACTGCCGAGCCGAGAAGTTCGTGACGAATCGAATTTACTGTAGTTCGCTCATCTCTAAGTATTACATTCAGAGGGTGCAGTGGGTGGCAGATTTATATTCAGGGGTACAGTATGTGGCAGATTTATATTCAGAGGGTACAGTATGTGGCAGATTTATATTCAGGGGGCGCAGTTTGTTATAGTATTATATTCAGAGGGCGCAGTGGGTGGTAGTATTATATTCAGAGGGTACAATATGTGGTAGTATTATATTCAGTGGGTACAGTGTGTGGCGGTATTATATTCAGGGGTACAGTATGTGGCAGATTTATATTCAGGGGTGCAGTATGTGGCAGATTTATATTCAGAGGGTACAGTATGTGGCAGATTTATGTTCAGAGGGCACAGTGTGTGGTAGTATTATATTCAGAGGGCGCAGTGGGTGGTAGTATTATATTCAGAGGGTACAGTATGTGGTAGTATATTCAGTGGGTACAGTAAGTGGCGGTATTATATTCAGGGTTACAGTATGTGGCAGATTTATATTCAGAGTGTACAGTATATGTTGGCATTATATTCAGAATGTACAGTGTGTGGTAGTTTTATATTCAGTGGGTATGGTGTATGGAAAGTTTATAATCAAAGAGTATAGTGTATAGTAGTATTATATTTAGAGGATACAGTGACTGGCAGGTTTATAATAATAATTGTTTTCATATAGAGGATGAGAATGCGCTGACATAGTGAGGAGACGTCTGGGCGTCACATTCTACAGACAGAAGTTTTAGCTAGAACAAGTCCTGGCGGTATGTACCATCTGAATTAGATAAGGGAAGACTATAGAGAAGACGTCACCTGTAGTCACTGATATCATTGTGTATTCTCCTGACTATAGAGAAGACGTCACCTGTAGTCACTGATATCATTGTGTATTCTCCTCACTATAGAGAAGACGTCACCTGTAGTCACTGATATCATTGTATATTCTCCTCTCTGTTTCCTATCAGAGCTGGAGTCACTTGTCAGTTCTACAGTTAGGTCAGTGAAACTACAACTCCCAGCATAACCTCACCACTGCTCAAAGGGGTACTCTACTGGAAACCATTTTTTTAATCAACTGGTGCTACAAAGTTAAACAGATTTGTAAATTACTTCTATTTAAAAATCTTATTCCTTCCAGTACTTATTAGCTGCTGTATAAGCGATTCACAGGAAGTTATTTTCTTTTTTAATTTCTTTTCTGTCTGACCACAGTGCTGTATGCTGACACCTCTGTCCATGTCAGGAACTGTCCATAGTAGGAGCAAATCCCCATAGCAAACCTGTCCTGCTCTGGACAGTTCCTGACATGGACAGAGGTGTCAGCAAATAGCACTGTGGTCAGACTGGAAAGAACTACACAACATCCTGTGGAGCATACACCAGCTTATAAGTACTGTAAGTATTAAGATTATAAATAGAAGTAATTAAAAAATCTGTTTAACTTCCTGGCACCAGTTGATATAAAAGTAAATGTTTTCCAGTGGAGTACCCCTTTAAGTAATTGTGGGAGCTGTATATTTAAATGGTGAAAACTTCTTTAACACTTTCCCATTCTGTGGCAACTGGTATATCTGATTATTATACTGGAATTTCTCACAATGCGCTACACCAGTGGTGTCTGTCACAACAGGCTAAAAACTTACTGGGGGAGGGGGGAGGTATGGGGGTGACACCATTTTCTACCGCACCGGGTGACACCAACCCTAGCAACGCCACTGGGTGTAAGTACCTATTGTAACCCTTGTTACGTTCCTGGAGGGGTCTAGTTTCCAAAATGGTGTCACATGTGGGGGGTTTCTGCTGTTCTTGCATAATGGGGGCTTTGTAAATGCAAATGGCCCCGACTTCAATTCCAACAAACTTTTCACTCCAAAAGCCCAATGGCGCTCCTTCTATTCTGAGCATTGCAGTGCGCCCGCAGAGCACTTTACACCCACATGTGGGGTATTTTCTTTTTCAGGCAAAATTGCACTACAAATTTTGTGGGCCTTTTCCCCTATTACTCCATGTAAAAATTAAACATTTGGGGTAACACTATCAATATAGTGCGAAAAATCTCATTTTTCACTTTTACGGCCCACTGTGCAAAAAACCTGTGAGGTGTAAGTACTCACTGTAACCCTTGTTACGTTCCTGAAAGGGTCTAGTTTCCAAAATGGTGTCACATGTGGGGGATTTCTGCTGTTTTGGCACCATGGGAGGTTTGAAAATTCAAATGGCTCTCGACTTCAATTTCAGCAAAATTCTCTCCCCAAAAGTCCAATGGCGCTCCTTCTGTGCTGAGACTTGTAGTGCGCCAGCAGAACACTTAACGTCCACAACTGGGGTGTTTTCTTTATCGGGAGAAATCGGGCTTCAAATTTTGGGGTCCATTTTCTCCTATTACCCCTTGTGAAAAAGAAAAATTTGGGGTAACTCCATCATTTTAATGTTAAAAATCAAATTCTCCATTTTCACGTCCAAATTCAATGCAAAGTCGTCAAACACCTGTGAGGTGTTAAGGCTCACTATACCTCTTGTTACGTTCCTTGAGGGGTGTAGTTTCCAAAATAGTATACCATGTGTTTTTTTTGCTGTTCTGGCACCCTAGGGACTTGCTAAATGCATCATGCCCCCTAAAAACCATTTCAGCAAAATTCTCTTTCAAAAGGCCAAATTTTTCTCCTTCTCTTCTGAGCATTGTAGTGCGCCAGCAGAGCACTTAACTTCCACATATGGGGTGTTTTCTTAATTGGGAGAAATATGGCTTCAAATTTTATGGCCCATTTTCACCTATTACCCCTTGTGAAAAAGAAAAATTTAGGGTAACACCATCTTTTAGTGTTAAAAATCAAATTTTCCATTTTCACGTCCAACTTCAACGCAAAGTCGTCAAACACGTGAGGTGTTGAGGCTCAGTATACCCCTTGTTACGTTCTGTGAGGAGGGTAGTTTACAAAATAGTATGCCATGTATTTTTTATTTTTTTTGCTGTTCTGGCACAACGGGGGCTACCTAAATGCAACATGGCAGCCAAAAACCATGACAGCAAAACTCGTTTCCCACCGTTGCTCTTTCCCTCTTGAGCAATGTTGTGAGCCCGCAGAGCACTTTATGTCAACATATGAGGTATTTCCACACAAATTTGCTGCTTTGCTGCTATTTCTGTGAAAACACCTAAAGGGTTAACAAACTTTACGAATGTCATTTTGAATACTTTGTGGGGTGTAGTTTCTATAATGGTGTCATTTATGGGGTATTTCTCACAGAAAGGCCCCTCAAATCCACTTCAAACTTAACTGGTCCCTGAAAAATTCAGATTTGGAAATTTTTATGAAAATTTAGAAAATGACTGCTATACTTTGAAGCCCTCTAAAGTTAAAACATGTCAACTTTATGATACCAACATAATTTAGACATATTGTATTTGTGAATCAATATATAATTTATTAAGAATATCCATTTTCCTTACAAGCAGAGAGCATCAAAGTTAGAAAAATGCAAAAATTTACAAAATGTTCATGATATTTGGGGATTTTTCACCAAGAAAGGATGCAAGTAAAGACGAAAATTTACCACTATGTTAAAGTAGAATAGGTCACGGAAAAAACTATCTTGGAATAAAAAAAAAAGGTAAAAGCATCCCAAAGTTATTAATGCATAAAAATGACACATTCTATGTAAGGTGAAAAGGGCTGAGTCCTTAAGGGGTTAAAGGAGTACTCCGGTGGAAACAATGTTTTTCAAATCATCTGGTGCCAGAAAGTTAAACAGATTTGTAAATGACTTCTATTTAAAATTTTAACTTGTCCAGTACTTATCATCTTCTGTATGCTCCAAAGGAGCAGTCTCACCACAGTGAGTATTTGTTTGTAAACTCAGCCAATAAGACATGGATATTTTAAAATATAACTTTTACTTAATTATTGTAAGAAGACAAACAGCATCAATAGTGACAAAAACAGTATAGAATCAAATAATATCAATACATAAATATCTTCAGTAATATTCTAATTCCAATATAAGGATGAAAAACTTGATGTAAGCCTGTTGGTTTATTGGAGGAAGGGAAGAGGAGTACAGGTGAGTGCCCTAGATAATTAGATGTCCCTGCCTATTCTATCTCTATTTCCCTACCTAACATAAGTGTGGAGGAGAGAAGGGTATAAATAGACCACAGTCAAGTAAATTTCAAAGTGCTAGTGACATGTGCAGAATATTTCATGCTACATATCCACTAGTACCGTATACAAAATTTCTCATACTTTCTCATACTTCTTATCCTACCGGATCCGGTCATCGTTGTCATTCACATCACCAGCGCCTGCTTTCTATCTATCTAGATCCTCTAAGAGGCAGTTGCACCGTATCCTGATCCAAAAATTTGGACGCATGTCATCTACATTCATTGTCTGCTTTAAGATTTCTACTGGTGGGGTAGTCATCCATAAAAACGGTTCTTGAACTTTCTTCAACTTTGATTATATATCTTCTATGCATTTGATCCTTACTATGCAAGGTTGTCATCAACAGTGATACACTCATCAACCTTGACATATATATGTGTTTATCTGAGTATCTTAAAGTGTTGGTACTTTGACTATATATTATAAACACTGCATTTTATATTTGGTAAATGAACAATAGACTCCCCAACCACATTTATTTTTCCAAGACCAACAGTGACTGACCTGACTGGGTGATGATGATCATCTAAGACCATCTCTTTCCTTTCTTCTATGTTTTCTTCAGCTCACTGCTCAATATTATCTGGTTTTGGTTTACAATTTCTCCTTCCACCCTGATGAACCCATTTATATGAGATGGGAGAAACGCGTAGGATAAGAAGTATGAGAAATATTGTATATGGTACTAGTGGATATGTAGCATGAAATATCCTGCACATGTCACTAGCACTTTGAAATTTACTTGACTGTGGTCTATTTATACCCTTCCCTCATCCACACTTACGTTAGGTAGGGAATTAGAGATAGGATAGGCAGGGACATCTAATTATCTAGGGCACTCACCTGTACCCCTTTTCCCTTCCTCCAATAAGCCAACAGGCTTACATCAAGTTTTTCATCCTTATATTGGAATTAGAATATTGCTGAAGGTAGTTATGTATTGATGTTATTTGATTCTATACTGTTTTTGTCACTATTGATGCTGTTTGTCTTTTCACAATAATTAAGTAAAAGTTATATTTTAAAATATCCATGTCTTATTGGTTGAGTTTACAAACAAATACTTGTTAAAGTTCTCTCCAAGGGCTAACATACTGATTTCACTTAGAGGAGTGAATAATTATCTGGATTTCCCCTGTAGTTAAACTCACCACAGTGAGACTCTCTGCTGACACCTCTGTCCATGTCAGGAACTGTCCAGAGCTGGAGAGGTTTGCTATGGGGAATTGCTCCTACTCTGGACAGTTCCTGACACGGACAGAGATGTCAGCAGAGAGCACTTTGGTCGGACTGGAAAGAACTACGCAACTTCCTCTGTAGTATACAGCAGCTGATAAGTACTGGAAGGATTAAGATTTTAAATAGAAGTAATTTACAAATCTGTATAACTTTCTGGAACCAGGTGATTTCGAAAAAACTTGTTTCCCACCAGAGTACCCCTTTAACTTACAATAGACTAAGGCTACAATATTTTTTGGACCCATTGGACCACTGTAACTTGAAACCAGACACAACATATAATTCTACGGAGAGTCCAAATCTGATAACGTGTCAATGGATGGGAGAACTGGCCAATCAGAATGGGTATTTCACTGGTAAAACACCTGTATTACTTAAAAAGCATGCACTGACCTGCTGTCTGGTAGCGCCTCCCTAAAGTACAAGGAGGTATTACATGTTCTATACTACTCTTTACCTGTGCCAGGGTTAGCTGCTCCTTTGGACACCAGGTAGGGGTTGCTCCATTTTACTTTTTGGGGCCGCTACATAGAAAGTGATTTACAGCTTTCAGCAGATCATTCTTACTTTTATATGTAAGTACTTGATTTATCTGCATTTCAGTTATCTCCTTAATTTCCTTTAAAGTGTATATGTTGTCAACAAAAACTTTTTATATAATGTATATAATACCATTATATGTATATTTATAATATACATTGATAAAAAAAAAGTGTTTATTTTGTCCCTGCAGCTATTGCATGTGTGTCTTTATGAGGAGTCCAAATACAGAATGTGTGGGTGGACAAGCAGGGCTCTGTGCACTGAGTACAAGCAGGGCTCTGTACATTGAGGACAAGCAGGGCTTTGTACACTGAGGACAAGCAGGGCTCTGTACACTGAGGACAAGCAGGGCTCTGTACACTGAGGACAAGCAGAGCTCTGTGCACTGAGGACAAGCAGGGCTCTGTACACTGAGGACAAGCAGGGCTCTGTGCACTGAGGACAAGCAGGGCTCTGTACACTGATGACAAGCAGGGCTCTGTACACTGAGGACAAGCAGGGTTCTGTACACTAAAGACAAGCAGGGCTCTGTACACTGAGGACAAGCAGGGCTCTGTACACTGATGACAAGCAGGGCTCTGTACACTGAGGACAAGCAGGGCTCTGTACACTGAGGACAAGCAGGGCTCTGTACACTGAGGACAAGCAGGGTTCTGTAAACTGAGGAAAAGTAGGGCTCTGTACACTGAGGACAAGCAGGACTCTGTACACTGAGGAAAAGTAGGTCTCTGTACACTGAGGAAAAGTAGGACTCTGTACACTGAGGACAAGCAGGGCTCTGTACACTGATGACAAGCAGGACTCTGTACACTGAGGAAAAGTAGGGCTCTGTGCACTAAGGACAAGCAGGGCTCTGTATACTGAGGACAAGCAGGGCTCTGTACACTGATGACAAGCAGGGCTCTGTACACTGAGGACAAGCAGGGCTCTGTACACTGAGGACAAGCAGGGCTCTGTACACTGAGGACAAGCAGGGCTCTGTACACTGAGGACAAGCAGGACTCTGTACACTGAGGACAAGCAGGGGTCTGTACACTGAGGACAAGCAGGGCTCTGTGCACTGAGGACAAGCAGGGCTCTGTACACTGAGGACAAGCAGGACTCTGTACACTGAGGACAAGCAGGGGTCTGTACACTGAGGACAAGCAGGGCTCTGTGCACTGAGGACAAGCAGGGCTCTGTACACTGAGGACAAGCAGGGCTCTGTACACTGAGGACAAGCAGGGCTCTGTGCACTGAGGACAAGCAGGGCTCTGTGCACTGAGGACAAGCAGGGGTCTGTGCACTGAGGACAAGCCGGGCTCTGTATACTGAGGACAAGCAGGGCACTGTACACTGAGGACAAGCAGGGCTCTGTGCACTGAGGACAAGCAGGGCTCTGTGCACTGAGTACAAGCAGGGCTCTGTACACTGAGTACAAGCAGGGCTCTGTACACTGAGGCTCTGTGACACACTCCCACCTCACACAACAGAATTGTTGACAAGCCAGGAGCCTGCACAGAGCCCTGCTTATCCCACCCTCACTTCCTGTATTTGGTCTCTTCAGAGAGACACACAATCAATAGCTTCAGGGACACCCAAAAATATACACAATTTTTATCCGATGTATATTACAAATATACATATATTGGTATTATCTACATCATAAAAAGGTTTTTGTTGACGAAAGGTACACTTTAATCCTAATTATTCCTAGTTTTTGAGCCAATTGCCAGGTTTCTATGGCATTGACATATAATTGTTTCAACATAAAATGGTTGTACTGGAACCAATTGATATTGTGACTTGAGGGACCACTGTATATTCATTAATTCACAAATGTTGTCCTTTGAAAGAATGGCATGTAATGCACGCTACAGCACTTCCCCACACAGGCGTAGATGGTAATGTGGTTTCCCAGTACAGGAGATGCACCCCTGTACCCTAGCTGCCTTGTCAGGAAGCCTCCATACAGTGTCCCCTGGGGCCCCTGCACCTGTTCCCCTTGTCCCTGTGCTTTATGCCTATGTTCTGCTGGGTATTGTATATAGAATGTGTTATAGCTTTAAGAACAGTTGACATGTAATTTACCTGTTATCATGTGATTTTAACCCAGTGAGGTATCAGTGACCATGTGACCTAAGGGTGACCTATGGGAACCCTCAGAGTCTCCCCCATATAAGCCCCGGGTGGAGCCTCTGCTCTCTCTTTCTTCCTGCTTAGCTGAGTTGCAGCAAGGTCAAGTCCTAGGTGTGTGTCTAGAGTCCAGAGGAGGCCTAAAGTCAGTCAAGCAGCCACAGATTCTCAAGTCCATTGCCCCACAGGTCAAATCAAAGCCTGGTAAGCTAGAGAAGGGGTGAAGTCCGTCATAGTCTGTCATAGTCAAGTCAGTCCAAGTCATCCTGTCTCAAGTCAGCGTGGTCTGCATGTAAATTGTCCAAGTCCACTATAAGTCCCAGTAAGCCCTAAGGTGTCTGAAGTCACTGGTCACCTCTATGGGCCTAGCCAAGCTGTATAGACTGCTACCTCTATCTGACTCCGTAAAGCTACCGTTGTTCCATAACGATGTCGGAGTCATTATATGCCCCCGTGCCTAGCCCAGGATGTAGCGGTTTTCCTTTGGGTGGTAAAGAGGATAAACCACGCCCTGGCGTCACAAACAAAAGGGGTTAATGCCATATGCCCCTAGGGTAATTCCATTGCCCTCATCACACCCTCACCACAGTAAGTGAGGGATAAAGCACCTATGTATGTAGGAGACTTTTTAATCTGTCATGCATGTACGCTCGGTGAAATGCTTGGGTGTAGAACACATGCCATAGCGTTTTACGGCACAGGCGCACATGGAGTAGCAGTAATGAATAGGTCATCGGACAGCAACAATGCTGGAAGCACACATGGAGGCGGTACCTTACGGCACACTGTTTTGGCGCTGATCAAGAATATACAAGACAGAATCCCTGCCAAGAGGGATGTCATATGGCCCGGATGTGCTGGACCTTGATGACGACTAGAGATGAGCAAATTAAAGCAGATGAACATGAATTCGTTCCGAATTTCATGAAATATTCGATTCGCAACTAATGCTAATATTTCCGCCATTCTATCGCGCAACTTGCTTCATTAAACTTCATTTTACAGAGTTCCAGGCTCCAGGACACCTAAAATGGAGGATCCACATGTCAGTACATGGGGCGGGGATGCTGGGAAGGCGGGAAGGCAAGGTTGGAAGGGAGGTAGGCAGGATGACCCTGAATCACATGCAGGATGCAGCCTATCAGCATTCAGTCACCCCTGTGATGTCACAGCCCTATATAATCGGCAGCCATTTTGCAGCTGCTCATTTCATGCCATATACACTGCATAGAGACAGGACGGACTGCATGTCTCTGTGTGTTACACAGATACACTGAATTGATCATAGCGCAGCGTTCCACTGCCAACTGCTAGTCACATTATCGTTGTGGACAGAGAGCAGTGCAGTGCTTTGCTTGTTCTCACTGAAAAGGATTTTTAAGCCAGCCATTAACCTCCCAATTGCTTTATTCAGCATTTTATCAGAGAGGGGCAGATAGATTTTCGTTGCCTCATACATTTCAACAAGCTGCCTTAACTTCATCAACCTTAGCAGAGGAGGCATGAATGATTTTTCTGCGCAATTCTGTGTATTTTTTCCACAAGAAATCATCTGCTGCTTATACTAGTCTGTAGACAGAATAATAACCAGCAGTTCACTCCATTCTTAATACTCTTTGACAGAGTGCAATTTTGGGTTTAATACACATATTATTTTATTTTTTTGTGATGCTGCACGGTTGTGTCCTGCTGTTGTGCAAAAATAGTTTTTTTCAGCGGACAGTAGTGCATTTTTCTGCCCTCATACGTGCATACCACATACCTACATTAACCCCTTAAGGACCAGGCCATTTTACACCTTAAGGACCGGAGCGTTTTTTGCAATTCTGACCACTATCACTTTAAACATTAATAACTCTGGAATGCTTTTAGTTATCATTCTGATTCCGAGATTGTTTTTTTGTGACATATTCTACTTTAACTTAGTGGTAAAATTTTATGATAACTTGCATCCTTTCTTGGTGAAAAATCCCAAAATTTGATGAAAAAAATGAAAATTTTGCATTTTTCTAACTTTGAAGCTCTCTGCTTGTAAGGAAAATGGATATTCCAAATATATTTTTTTGGGGTTCACATATACAATATGTCTACTTTATGTTTGCATCATAAAATTTATGAGTTTTTACTTTTGGAAGACACCAGAGGGCTTCAAAGTTCAGCAGCAATTTTCCGATTTTTCACAAAATTTTCAAACTCGCTATTTTTCAGGGACCAGTTCAGGTTTGAAGTGGATTTGAAGGGTCTTCATATTAGAAATACCCCATAAAAGAACCCATTATAAAAACTACACCCCCCAAAGTATTCAAAATGACATTCAATAAGTGTTTTAACCCTTTAGGTGTTTCACAGGAATAGCAACAAAGTGAAGGAGAAAATTCAAAATCTTCATTTTTTACACTCGCATGTTCTTGTAGACCCAATTTTTGCAAGGGGTAAAAAGGAGAAAATTTTTACTTGTATTTGAAACCCAATTTCTCTCGAGTAAGGACATACCTCATATGTCTATGTTAATTGTTCGGTGGGCGCAGTAGAGGGCTCAGAAGGGAAGGAGCGACAAATGGTTTTTGGGGGGCATGCCGCATTTAGGAAGCCCCTATGGTGCCAGGACAGCAAAAAAAAACACATGGCATACCATTTTGGAAACTAGACCCCTCAGGGAACGTAACAAGGGGTAAAGTGAACCTTAATACCCTAAAGGTGATTCACGACTTTTGCATATGTAAAAAAAATATATATTTTTTTTACCTAAAATGCTTGGTTTCCCAAAAATTTTACATTTTTAAAAAGGGTAATAGCAGAAAATACCCCCCAAAATTTGAAGCCCAATTTCTCCCAATACAGAAAACACCTCGCATGGGGGTGAAAAGTGCTCTGCTGGCGCACTACAGGTCTCAGAAGAAAAGGAGTCACATTTGGCTTTTTTGAAGGAAATTTTGCTCTGGGGGCATGCCGCATTTAGGAAGCCCCTATGGTGCCAGAACAGCAAAAAAAAACACATGGCATACAATTTTGGAAACTAGACCCCTCGGGGAACGTAACAAGGGGTAATGTGAACCTTAATGCCCTACAGGTGTTTCACGACTTTTGCATATGTAAAAAAAAAAAAAAATTTTACCTAAAATGCTTGTTTTCCCAAAATGTTTACATTTTTAAAAAGGGTAATAGCAGAAAATATCCCCCAAAATTTGAAGCCCAATTTCTCCCGATTCAGAAAACACCCCATATGGGGGTGAAAAGTGCTCTGCTGGCGCACTACAGGTCTCAGAAGAGAAGGAGTCACATTTGGCTTTTTGAAAGCGAATTTTGCTCTGGGGGCATGCCGCATTTAGGAAGCCCCTATGGTGCCAGGACAGCAAAAAAAAAAAACACATGGCATACCATTTTGGAAACTAGACCCCTCGGGGAACGTAACAAGGGGTAGTTTGAACCTTAATACCCTACAGGTGTTTCACGACTTTTGCATATGTAAAAAAAAATATATTTTTTTTTACCTAAAATGCTTGTTTTCCCAAAAATTTTAAATTTTTAAAAAGGGTAATAGCAGAAAATACCCCCCAAAATTTGTTAGGCAATTTTTCCCGAGTACGGCGATACCCCATATGTGACCCTAAACTGTTGCCTTGAAATACGACAGGGCTCCAAAGTGAGAGCGCCATGCGCATTTGAGGCCTAAATTAGGGACTTGCATAGGGGTGGACATAGGGGTATTCTACGCCAGTGATTCCCAAACAGGGTGCCTCCAGCTGTTGTAAAACTCCCAGCATGCCAAGACAGTCAACGGCTATCTGGCAATACTGGGAGTAGTTGTTTTGCAACAGCTGGAGGCTCCGTTTTGGAAACAGTGGCGTACCAGACGTTTTTCATTTTTATTGGGGAGGGGAGGGGGGCTGTGTAGGGGTATGTGTATATGTAGTGTTTTTTACTTTTTATTTTATTTTGTGTTAGTGTAGTGTAGTGTTTTTAGGGTACAGTCGCACGGGCGGGGGTTCACAGTAGTTTCTCGCTGGCAGTTTGAGCTGCGGCAGAAATTTTACCGTACCTCAAACTTGCAGCCCGATACTTACTGTAATCCTCCGCCCATGTGAGTGTACCCTGTACATTCACATTGGGGGGGGGGACATCCAGCTGTTGCAAAACTACAACTCCCAGCATGTACGGTCTATCAGTGCATGCTGGGAGTTGTAGTTTTGCAACAGCTGGATGCACACTGGTTGTGAAACACCGAGTTTGGTAACAAACTCAGTGTTTTGCAACCAGTGTGCCTTCAGCTGTTGCAAAAGCTACAACCCCCAGCATGTACGGACAGCGGAAGGGCATGCTGGGTCTTGTAGTTATGCAACAGCTGGAGGCATACTACTTTGGCTGGGGATGCTGGGGATTGTAGTTATGCAACAGCTGGAGACACACTGGTTTGCTACTTAACTCAGTGTGCCTTCAGCTGTTGCAAAACTACAACTCTCAGCAGTCACCGACAGCCAACGGGCATGCTGGGAGTTGTAGTTATGCAACCACCAGATGCACCACTACAACTCCCAGCATGCACTTTAGCTGATTGTGCAAGCTGGGAGTTGTAGTTACACAACAGCTGAAGGTACACTTTTCCATAGAAAGAATGTGCCTCCAGCTGTTGCAAAACTACAAGTCCCAGCATGCCCATAAGGGAATGCTGGGAGTTGTGGTGGTCTGCCTCCTGCTGTTGCATAACTACAGCTCCCAGCATGCCCTTTTTGCATGCTGGGAGCTGTTGCTAAGCAACAGCAGGAGGCTGTCACTCACCTCCAACGATCCTCGCCGCACAGGTCAGTCCCTCGTCGTCTCCGCCGCCGCCGCTGCTCCTGGGGCCCCCGATCCTAACAGGGGCGCCGGGGATCGGGGTCCCCAGCACCCGGGGTGCACGTCCCGCACCCGCTCACGTCCTCCGGAAGAGGGGCGGAGCGGGTTGCGGGAGTGACACCCGCAGCAGGCGCCCTGATTGGTCGGCCGGTAATCCGGCCGACGAATCAGGGCGATCGTGAGGTGGCACCAGTGCCACCTCACCCCTGCTGGCTCTGGCTGTTCGGGGCCGTCTCTGACGGCCCTGATCAGCCGATAATTCCGGGTCACTGGAGACCCGATTGACCCGGAATCCGCCGCAGATCGCTGGACTGAATTGTCCAGCGATCTGCGGCCATGGGCGATATGCCCCGATGCCTGCTGAACGATTTCAGCAGGCATCGGGGACCGGCTCCGCTCCAGATGGTTGCGGGGGGCCGGTAAAACACATGACGTTCTCATACGTCATGTGTCCTTAAGGACTCGGAAATGGAGACGTATGAGAACGTCATGTGTCCTTAAGGGGTTAAAGCAGTGCACTTTTTTGTACCTGTTAATCTGTAACAAGCCTACATACAGTGAAAGGCCAGGGAAAAGTAATCACTGGCTGCTGTTTTATGAAAATGCGTCTTCCAAGTGTACTGTAGTGCATTTTCCTGCCCTCGTACGTGCATACTACATACCTACATCTATGTAGTTGTCACGATGCCGGCTGGCAGGTAGTGGATCCTCTGTGCCAGAGAGGGATGGCGAGGACCGCGCTAGTGGACCGGTTCTAAGCCACTACAGGTTTTCACCAGAGCCCGCCGCAAAGCGGGATGGTCTTGCTGCGGCGGTAGTGACCAGGTCGTATCCACTAGCAACGGCTCACCTCTCTGACTGCTGAAGATAGGCGAGGTACAAGGGAGTAGGCAGAAGCAAGGTCGGACGTAGCAGAAGGTCGGGGGCAGGCGGCAAGGATCGTAGTCAGGGGCAACGGCAGGAGGTCAGGAACACGGGCTAGGAACAAACAAGGGAACGCTTTCACTAGGCACAAGTGCAACAAGATCCGGCAAGGAAGTGCATGGGAGGAGGATAGATATAGGGAAGTGCACAGGTGGAAACTAATTAAGCTAATTGGAAGATTGGGCCAGGCACCATCATAGGTGCACTGGCCCTTTAAATCGCAGAGACCCGGCGCGCGCGCGCCCTAGGGAGCGGGGCCGCGCGCGCCGGGACAGGACCGACGGAGAGCGAGTCAGGTACGGGGACCGGGGTGCGCATCGCGAGCGGGCGCCACCCGCATCGCGAATCGCATCCCGGCTGGAGGCGGGACCGCAGCGCACCCGGTCAGTGGATCTGACCGGGGCGCTGCAGCAACGAGGATGAGGCGAGCGCTCCGGGGAGGAACGGGGACCCGGAGCGCTCGGCGTAACAGTACCCCCCCCCCTTGGGTCTCCCCCTCTTCTTGGGGCCAAAGAACCTGAGGAAAAAAAAGTCAATTTTTCCGTGATGAGGTCCGATGCACATTAGGAGGGGTTCTGTGCGGAAACGCATGAGACAGTCCAATCTTTCATTGTTAATACAATAGATGTAGAGGGGTCTGGCGAGACTGGTCACAGGGACGTAGAACCTGTTGATAAGAGAGGCCAAAAAAATTTTTCCTGCAGATCCGGAATCCAAGAAGACCATAGTAGAGAAGGAGAAGGTAGAGGCAGATATCCGCACAGGCACAGTAAGGCGTGGAGAAGCAGAGTTGACATCAAGAACTGTGTCACCTTTGTGCGGAGTCAGCGTACGTCCTTCCAGGCGGGGAGGACGGATAGGACAATCCTTCAGGAAGTGTTCGGTACCGGCACAGTACAGGCAAAGATTCTCCATGCGGCGTCGTGTCCTCTCTTGAGGTGTCAAGCGAGACCGGTCAACTTGCATAGCCTCCGCGGCGGGAAGCACAGGAACGGATTGCAGAGGACCAGAGGAGAGAGGAGCCGGGGAGAAAAAACGCCTCGTGCGAACAAAGTCCATATCCAGGCGGAGCTCCAGACGCCATCCGGAAGAACGCATGTCAATGCGAGTGGCAAGATGAATGAGTTCATGCAGGTTAGCAGGAGTCTCTCGTGCGGCCAGAACATCTTTAATGTTGCTGGATAGGCCTTTTTTAAAGGTCGCGCAGAGAATCTCACTATTCCAGGACAACTCGGAAGCAAGAGCACGGAACTGAATGGCGTACTCGCCAACGGAAGAAACACCCTGGACCAGGTTCAGCAGGGCAGTCTTGGCAGAAGAGGCTCGGGCAGGCTCCTCGAAGACACCACGGACCTCAGCGAAGTAGGACTGGACTGTGGCTGTGGCAGGATCATTGCGGACCCCATCAAATTTGTCCGGCAGGGACAAGCAGGGGTTAGGAGCGGCCGGTTGCTGCGGAGGAGTTGCAGGAGCCGGCGGAGGAGATGGTTGTTGCAGCTGTAGCTGTGACTGAATTTGCTGTATCTGTGACTGAAGATGCAGTGTCACGGAGGTCAAGTATGCCAGCTGTTGATTTCGTTGGGCGATCTTTAGGGCTTGCTGGGCGACCAGTGTAGGGAGGTCGGTGACAACTGGCAGAGGAACTTCAGCGGGATCCATGGCCGGATCTACTGTCACGATGCCGGCTGGCAGGTAGTGGATCCTCTGTGCCAGAGAGGGATGGCGAGGACCGCGCTAGTGGACCGGTTCTAAGCCACTACAGGTTTTCACCAGAGCCCGCCGCAAAGCGGGATGGTCTTGCTGCGGCGGTAGTGACCAGGTCGTATCCACTAGCAACGGCTCACCTCTCTGACTGCTGAAGATAGGCGAGGTACAAGGGAGTAGGCAGAAGCAAGGTCGGACGTAGCAGAAGGTCGGGGGCAGGCGGCAAGGATCGTAGTCAGGGGCAACGGCAGGAGGTCAGGAACACGGGCTAGGAACAAACAAGGGAACGCTTTCACTAGGCACAAGTGCAACAAGATCCGGCAAGGAAGTGCATGGGAGGAGGATAGATATAGGGAAGTGCACAGGTGGAAACTAATTAAGCTAATTGGAAGATTGGGCCAGGCACCATCATAGGTGCACTGGCCCTTTAAATCGCAGAGACCCGGCGCGCGCGCGCCCTAGGGAGCGGGGCCGCGCGCGCCGGGACAGGACCGACGGAGAGCGAGTCAGGTACGGGGACCGGGGTGCGCATCGCGAGCGGGCGCCACCCGCATCGCGAATCGCATCCCGGCTGGAGGCGGGACCGCAGCGCACCCGGTCAGTGGATCTGACCGGGGCGCTGCAGCAACGAGGATGAGGCGAGCGCTCCGGGGAGGAACGGGGACCCGGAGCGCTCGGCGTAACAGTAGTGCACTTTTTTTGTACCTGTTAATCTGTAACAAGCCTACATACAGTGAAAGGCCAGGGAAAAGTAATCACTGGCTGTTTTATGAAAATAAGTTTTCCAAGTGTACTGTAGTGCATTTTTCTGCCCTCATACGTGCATACCACATAACTACATCTAAGTAGTGCACTTTTCTGTACCTGTTAATCTGTAACAAGCCTACATACAGTGAAAGGCCAGGGAAAAGTAATCACTGGCTGTTGTTTTATGAAAATATGTTTTCCAAGTGTACTGTAGGCAGTTTTTTGCCCTCGTACGTGCCTACCACATACCTACATCTAAGTAGTGCACCATTTTGTACCTGTTAACCTGTCATGGGCCTACATACTGTGAAAGGACAGACAAAAGTAATCATCGTCTGGTGTTTAAAAAACAATACAGAGTTTTTAGGCACATTGAAGTGCATTTTTCTGCCCTCATAAGTGCTTACTGCATACGTACATCTAAGTAGTGTACCATTTTGTACCTGTTAATCTGTCAAGAGCCTACATACTGTGAAAGTCCAAACTAAAGTACTCACCGGCTGGTGTTTTACAAAAAGACAGAGTTTTTAGGCATATTGTAGCGCATTTTTCTGCCCTAATCAGTGCATATCTACATCTAAGAAGTGTACTATTGTGTACGTGTTAATCTGTCAAAGGCCTAGATACTGCGAAAGGACAGCCAAAAGTATACACCTGCTGGTGTTCTAGACAGCAGCCGTGATTAATTGGTTCACTAGCTCATCCATTTCATCTCAAGTGACATCCGACACCCCAGTCAACAGTCGGTGGGTTCCTCACACTCAACCCTGTGTACTTCTGCTACTGTCTGATCCAGGCTGTGTGTTTCAGGAACTACTTGGCTTACTGATGCTGTTGGGCCTGTGCCTAATATTTTTTGATGTTAGCACTAGCTAACATACATCTTCTATACAGATTTCAACATTAACATAATGTTAGGGGTTGTAAAGCCCTCTTGTAAACTCATGCTGATGCCTGCTCCAGGCTGTGTGTTTCAGTAACTACTTGGCTTAGTGATGCTGCTGGGCTTGGGCCTTACATTTTTGGATGTTAGCACTAGCTTACATACATGCTTAATTGAGATTTCAACATTGATCTTTCAATCTTAGGGTTTATGAAACCCTCTTGTGCACTCCTGCTGCTGACTTCTCCTGTATATGTCATTCAGCAACTACATGGTTTAGTGATGCTGCTGGGCCTAGGATATTACCTATATATGTTTGTGATAGCACTAGGTACCATACATCTTCAATGGAAATTTCAAAATTCATCTTTTATTCTTAGAGATTGTGAGGCCCTATTGTCTCCTCATCTGCTGCCAACTCCAGGCTGTGCCATTCAGACACTATATGGTCTCCTCATGCTTCAGCCACCTCCAAGCTGTGTTATTCAGCCACTATATGGTCTCCATATATTGACTGTGTATTGTAGTAAATATGTGTCTATCCTTGAGTTACTCTCCCAGCATTATTGCCATTTTGATACCAGACTAGTAATAAAAGAAATATTGCCAAGGACTAGCAGAAACAGGGAACTGTGGATACTTACCACCGGCTGTTGGAATTGACTGACTATCCCAGGTGGTAGATTTACCATTTTGAAGTTCCTCAGTTCCAGTAGGCTTTAAGTCGTTCATTGTTTGTTGTGGTTCTTCAGTTGCAGAATTAAGTTGTATCATGTTTTCCTGTTCCTCCAATGAACCAATGTCACTGGAAACAATACTCATATTGTCATCTAATGAAGGATCCTTTTCTTCAGAGATTTATGATTTTATTATTTTGAATGTCAGGTCATATTCTGACAATTTGTGATTATAAATGAATTTTGTAATCTGGGACACAGGTAAAAATAAGTATTTTTAAGCGTACTGTAGCACATTTTTCTGCCCTCATTAGTGCATACCACATACCTACATCTAAGTAGTGTACTATTTTGTATCTGTTAATCTGTCAAGGGTCTATATACTGTGAAAGGACAGCCAATAGTACACATCTGCTGCTGTTCTAGACAAATACTGTTTTAAGCAAAGTGAAGCGTATTGTACTACCCTCATATACGCAATAAGCATGTCAGGCAGAGAAGTGAAATTTCAATTGCTAAATCCATTATATCAATTTCAAAATCTTAAATTCAAATTTAAAAATCATAGATTTCAATGGTCTCGTTATGCTGCTGTCAACTCCAGGCTGTGCCATTCACACACTATATGGTCTCCTCATGCTTCAGCCAACTCCAGGCTGTGTCATTCAGGCAATATATGGTTTACTGATGCTGCTGGGCCCGGGAATTAATTTTTTTTCTATAGTAGCACTATCTACCCAAAATCTTCAGTTTAAATTTCAAACTTCGTCTTTTTTTCTTAGGGATTGTGAAGCCCTGGGGTCTCGCCATGCTTCAGCCAACTCCAGGCTGTGCGATTCAGATGCTATATGGTCTCCTCCTACTGATGCCACCTCCAGGCTCTGTCATTGTACTGCCATGTGACATGTATCTCCTTATTAGATTAGGTCCTTTGTACCCACACGCCAGGGCTTGGGACACTAAAACTTAAGAGTTAAAAGTTCCATTTCAAAATCCTCAATTTCAAATTCAAAATCTTAGATTTCTATTAAAAATTCTTGTATTTTAATGGTCTCCTCATGCTTCAGCCACTTTCCGGCTATACCATTCGGACACTACATGGGCTCCTTATGCTTTCCCCACCTCCAGGCTGTGTCATTCAGCCTATATATAATTTTCTGGTGCTACTGGGACTGGGATATTAACTCCAAATATGTTATGGTAGCAATAGCTAACATGAATGCTTAATTGAGATTTCAAGCTTCATTTTTCAATGTAAGGGGTTATGAAACCCTCTTGGGTACTGCTGATGTCTACTCCTGTGTCTTTCAGGAATTACTTGGCTTACTGATGTTTCTGGGCTTGGGCCTTACATTTTTGGATGTTTAGCACTAGCTAAATTCATGCTTAATAGAAATTTCAACATTGATCTTTCAATGTAAGGGGTTATGAAACTCTCGGGTGTACTGCTGATGCCTGCTCCTGACTGTGTGTTTCAGGAACTACTTGGCTTACTGATGCTTCTGGGCTTGGGCCTTACATTTTTGGATGTTTAGCACTAGCTAAATACATGCTTAATAGAAATTTCAACACTGATCTTTCAATGTAAGGGGTTATGAAACCCTTGGGTGTACTGCTGATGCCTGCTCCTGACTGCTCCTGTGTGTTTCAGGAACTACTTAGCTTAATGATGCTTCTGGGCTTGGGCCTTAAATTTTTGGATGTTTAGCACTAGCTAAATACATGCTTAATAGAAATTTCAACATTGATCTTTCAATGTAAGGGGTTATGAAACCCTTGAGTGTATTGCTAATTCCCGCTCCTGACTGCTTCTGTGTCTTTCAGGAACTACTTGGCTTACTGATGCTTCTGGGCTTGGGCCTTACATTTTTGGATGTTTAGCACTAGCTAAATACATGCTTAATAGAAATTTCAACATTGATCTTTCAATGTAAGGGGTTATGAAACCCTCTGGTGTACTGCTGATGCCTGCTCCTGACTGTGTTTCCGGAACTACTTGGCTTATTGATGCTTCTGGGCTTGGGCATCACATTTTTGGATGTTTAGCACTAGCTAAATACATGCATTATTGAGATTTCAACATTGTTCTTTCAATGTAAGGGGTTATGAAACCCTCTTGTCCACTGCTGATGCCTGCTCCTGACTGTGTGTTTCATTAACTACTTGGTTTACTGATGCTTCTGGGCTTGGGCCTTACATTTTTGGATGGTAGCATTAGCTAACATGCATCTTCAATAGAAATTTCAACATTCACCTTTTAATGTTAGAGGTTCACAACCCCTAACATTAAAAGGTGAATGTTGAAATTTATATTGAAGATGCATGCAGTGTACTCATGCTGCTGCCTGCTACTGTATGTGTCAGATAGCAACTACATGGTTTAGTGATGCTGCTGAGCCTAGGACATTACATATATATGTTTATGGTAGCACTAGGTACCATAAATCTTCTATCAAAATTTCAAAATTCATCTTTTATTATTAGAAATTGTGAGGCCCTATTGTCTCCTCATCTGCCGCCAACTCCAGGCTGTGCCATTCAGACACTAAATGGTTTCCTCATGCTTCAGCCAACTCCAGGCTGTTCCACTCAGGCAATATATGGCTTACTGATGCTGCTGGGACTGGGTGTGGGAATAAAAATTTTGTTTTGGTAGCACTAGCTACCCAAAATCTTCGGTTTAAATTTCAAAATTCATGTTGTAATCTTAGGGATTGTGGAGACCTAGTGTCTACTCATGCTGCTGCCAACTCCTGGATATGCCATTCAGATACTATATGGTTTCCTCATCCTTCAGCCAACTCCAAGTTGTGCCATTCAGGCAATATGTGGTTTACTGATGCTGCTGGGACTGGGTCTGGGAATAAAAATGTTGTTATGGTGGCACTAAATACCCCAAATCTTCCGTTTAAAATTCAAACTTCATCTTTTTTTTCTTAGGGATTGTGAAGCCCTGGTGTCTACTCATGCTGCTGGCAACTCCAGGCTGTGCCATTCATGTAATATATGGTTTACTGATGCTGCTGGACCTGGGAATAAAAACTTTTGTTATGGTAGTAGCTACCCAAAATCTTCACTTTAAATTTCAAACTTCTTCTAGTTTTCTTAGGGATAGAGAAGCCCTGGGGTCTCCTCATGCTCCAGGCTTTGCCATTCAGACACTATATGGTCTCCTCCTACTGATGCCACCTCCAGGCTCTGTCATTGTGCTGCCATGTGACATGTGACTTCTTGTTAGATTAGGTCCTTTGTACCCACACGCCGGGGCCTGGGGCACTAAAACTTGGGAGTTAAAAGTTCCATTTCAAAATCCTCAATTTCAATTTCAAAATCTTAGATTTCTATTTAAAATTCTTATATTTCAATGGTCTCCTCATGCTTTCGCCAACTCCAGGTTGTGTCATTCAGGCAATATATAGTTTACTGATGCTGCTGGGCCTGGGTCTGGGAAAAAAAATGTTATTATGGTAGCACTATCTACCTAAAATCTTCGGTTTATCTTCAGAATTCATCTTATAATCTTAGGGATTGGGAAGGCCTAGTGCAGTGGTGGGCAAACTTTTTTTTTCAACTGAGCCATATCTCGCCAAAACCATGATTGAAATTTATTTTGAGAGCCACATTTTTAAAACCGAAAATACATAGGATGGGACACTGTTTTTAGTTTCAATAAGTTTTTATTATATGTGGGGGCACGACAGGGGGGGGTCCTGTCATTTGCCCCCACATATAATGCCCCCGCCATGTGCCCCTCATATATAATGCCCCCCTGGCATGTGCCCCTTATATATAATACCCCATGTCCTGTGCCCCTCACAATATAATGCCCCCCTGACATGTGCCCCTCACTTATAATGCCCCCTGTCATGTGCCCCCACATATAATGCCCCCTGAAATGTGCCCCTCACATATAATGCCCCCCTGACATGTGCCCCTTATATATAATACCCCATGTGCTGTGCCCCTCACAATATAATGCCCCCCTGACATGTGCCCCTCACTTATAATGCCCTCTGTCATGTGCCCCCACATATAATGCCCCCTGACATGTGCCCCTCACATATACCGTATATGCCGGCTTATAAGACGACTGGGCGTATAAGACGACCCCCAACGTTCACAGTTAAAATATAGAGTTTGGGATATACTCGCAGTATAAGACTACCCCTCTTACCGTCATGTACGGTACCTTGTAGTCCCCCCCCCCCATTAGGTAGGCAGTATAGTTCCCCCCACATTAGGTAGGCAGCATGTTCCCCCACAATAGTAGGCAGCTCCCCCACATTAGGTCAGCAGTTCCCCCACAATAGTGGACAGCTCCCCCACATTAGGTCAGCAGTTCCCCCACATTAGGTCAGCAGCTCCCCCACAATAGTAGGCAGCTCCCCCATAATATTTGGCAGCTCCCCCCCCCCCCCCCACAATATTAGGAAGTTCCCCCACAATAGTAGGCAGCCCCCCCCCCCCCACAATAGTTGGCAGTATAGTTCCCCCACAATAGTTGGCAGTATAGTTCCCCCACAATAATTGGCAGTATAGTTCCCCCACAATGGTAGGCAGCTCCCCTCCACAATAGTTGGCAGTATAGTTCCCCCACAATAGTTGGCAGTATAGTTCCCCCACAATAGTTGGCAGTATAGTCCCCCAACAATGGTAGGCAGCTCCCCCCCCCCTCCCCCCCCCCACAGACATACAGCTTCAAGCCATATACAGTGTATGGCTGGAGACTGTATGTCTGTATACTGCCCCCCACAGTGTTCCGGTCACCGCTCCACACTGTGCCATTCAGCCACTATATGGTCTCCTAATGCTGCCAACACCTTCACGCTGTGTCATTCAGCCACTATATGGTCTCCTCATGCTGCGAACAACTCCATGCTGTGTCAGTGTCAATCAGCCACTATAGGGTCTCCTCATGCTGCCAACACCTCCACGCTGTGTCATTCAGCCACTATATGGTCTACTCATGCTGCCAACACCTCCACGCTGTGTCACTCAGCACCCTATTTGGTCTCCTCATGCTGCCAACACCTCCACGCTGTGTCATTCAGTCACTATATGGTCTCCTAGTGGCGTCGCTAGGGGGGGACAGAGGGGGCCATGGCCCCCCTAGATCAGGCCGTGCCCCCCCTTGGGCCCCCCCAATTTAAAATAAATAAGGATGTCCCGATACATTGATGACTCCACCCCCAGCACAGGAGAGGACGGGCGGAGAGCTGACAGGTCACACAGCAGAGCGTCCCTTTCATGTGAGGTGAGTGATGTCCCGTGTCCTGCCTCTCTCCCCCCTGATCAGAAGTATAACCCGGGGCTGAGTAATGTGTATGGTAGCAGTCCAGAGGGGTCACTTTCCCTCCTCCAGTGTCCACAGGTCACCAAAATGCCACATTATCACAACAATTTTTAGGAAAAACTGGGTGGTTTTACCGCGATTTTTCGTAAATCGCGGTAAAACAGCGCAATTTTTGCCACGATTTTTCCATAAATTGCTCTGGTAATGTGACCTGTTGGAGACCTGTGGACACTGGAGGAGGAAAAGTGACCCCTCTGGAAGGACAACATGTGAATACACTGCTAGTTTATCATTAACCCCTCAAGGGTATATTCACATGTACAGGATCTGCGGCATATTTTTGCTGCATATTTTGTGCAGCTGATTTTGCAACCCATTAGCTTCAATAGGTAGCAAAGTCAGCTTCAGAAAATATACAGCAGATCCTGTACGTGTGAACGTACCCTAAGGGCTCATTCAGGGGTGGATCCACAGTGTATTTTACGCTGCAGATCCACCGACAATGGACCCTACAGTGCTGCCTCTAATTGTGCCTGCTCCGCCGCTACGAGCAGACACGCTTTTGATGTGTAGTATACTCGCGCACATCATGGCCGCTCCTCCCGCTCTCTGAGCTAGGCCGAGAGCAGCCGCGATGTGTGCGAGTATACACATCAAAGCGTGTCTGCTCCTAGCGGAGGATTGCTGTTATGAGCAGGCACAGATAGAGGCAGCACTGTAGGGTCCATTGTCGGGGGATCTGCAGCGTAAAATATGCTGGGGATCCATCCGTGTAAATGAGCCCTAAAGACGCAAGGCGTATGTGTACGCACAGTGCCTGCTCCCACTGTGTTGTATAAATCATTAGCTAGAACCCTCGGCTAATGCCAGACATCCCCAATCAGGCTGATGTCCGACATTAACCCTTTAGATGCCGCTATCAAAGTTGATGGTAGTGTCCAAAGGTTTTAACGCCTTAAGGACCGATCGTTTTTTCTGTTTTTGCACTTTTGTTTTTTCCTCCTCACCTTTTAAAAATCATAACCCTTTCAAGTTTGCACCTAAAAATCCATATGATGGCTTATTTTTTGCGCCACCAATTCTACTTTATAATTACATCAGTCATTTACCCAAAAATCTATGGCAAAAACGGAAAAAAAAATAATTGTGTATATATATATATATATATATATATATATTCATATATATATATATATATGTGTGTGTATATGTATATATATATATATATATATATATATATATACACACACATACACACGTTTTAAAATTGCCCCCCCCCCCACGTTTTAAAATTTGCGCCACCAATTCTACTTTATAATTACATCAGTCATTTACCCAAAAATCTATGGCAAAAACGGAAAAAAAAATAATTGTGTGTGTATATATATATATATATATATATATATATATATATATATATGTATATATATTCATATATATATATATATGTGTGTGTATATGTATATATATATATATATACACACATACACACGTTTTAAAATTGCCCCCCCCCCCACTTTTGTCACTGCCCCCCCCCCCCTAAATATGAATGCTGGAGACGCCACTGTGGTCTCCTCCTGGTGCAAACACCTCCACGCTGTGTCCTTCGCCACTATATGGTCTCTTCATGCTGCCAACACCTCCACACTGTCATTCAGCCACTATATGGTCTCCTCATGCTGCCAACACCTCCACGCTGTGTCATTCAGCCACTACATGGTCTCTTCATGCTGCCAACACCTCCACACTGTCATTCAGCCACTATATGGTCTCCTCATGCTGCCAACACCTCCACACTGTCATTCAGCCACTACATGGTCTCTTCATGCTGCCAACACCTCCACACTGTCATTCAGCCACTATATGGTGTCCTCATGCTGCCAACACCTCCACGCTGTGTCATTCAGCCACTATATGGTCTCCCATGCTGCCAAGACCTCCACGCTGTGTCATTCAGCCACTACATGGTCTCCTCATGCTGCCAACACCTCCACGCTGTGTCATTTAGCCACTATATGGACTCCTAATGCTGCCAACACCTTCACGCTGTGTCATTCAGCCACTATATGGTCTCCTCATGCTGCGAACAACTCCATGCTGTGTCATTCAGCCACTATATGGTTCCTCATGCTGCCAACACCTCCATGCTGTGTCATTCAGCGACTATATGGTCTCCTCATGCTTCATGTGGTCTCCTCCTGGTGCAAACACCTCCACGCTGTGTCCTTCGCCACTATATGGTCTCTTCATGCTGCCAACACCTCCACACTGTCATTCAGCCACTATATGGTCTCCTCATGCTGCCAACACCTCCACGCTGTGTCATTCAGCCACTACATGGTCTCTTCATGCTGCCAACACCTCCACACTGTCATTCAGCCACTATATAGTCTCTTCATGCTGCCAACACCTCCACACTGTCATTCAGCCACTATATGGTGTCCTCATGCTGCCAACACCTCCACGCTGTGTCATTCAGCCACTATATGGTGTCCTCATGCTGCCAACACCTCCACGCTGTGTCATTTAGCCACTATATGGACTCCTAATGCTGCCAACACCTTCACGCTGTGTCATTCAGCCACTATATGGTCTCCTCATGCTGCGAACAACTCCATGCTGTGTCATTCAGCCACTATATGGTTCCTCATGCTGCCAACACCTCCATGCTGTGTCATTCAGCCACTATATGGTCTCCTCATGCTTCAGCCTCATCCAAGCTGTGTAATCCAGCCACTATTTGGTCTCCTCATGCTGCCAACACCTCCACGCTGTGTCATTCAGCCACTATATGGTCTCCTCCTGGTGCGAACACCTCCACGCTGTGTCATTCAGCCACTATATGGTCTCCTAAATGCTGCCAACACCTCCACACTGTCATTCAGCCACTATATGGTCTCCTCATGCTGCCAACACCTCTACGCTGTGTCATTCAGCCACTATACGGTCTTCTTATGCTGCCAACACCTCCACGCTGTGTCATTCAGCCGCTACATGGTCTCTTCATGCTGCCAACACCTCCACGCTGTGTCATTCAACCACTACATGGTCTCCTCATGCTGCCAACACCTCCAAGCTGTGTCATCCAGCCACTTTATTGTCTCCTCATGCTGCCGCCACCTCCACGCTGTGTCATTTAGCCACTATATGGTCTTCTCATGCTGCCAACACCTCCACACTGTGTCTTTCAGCCACTATATGGTCTCCTCATGCTGCCAACACCTCCACGCTGTGTCACTTAACCACTATATGGTCTCCTCATGCTGCCAACACCTCCACGCTGTGTCATCCAGCCACTATATGGTCTCCTCATGCTTCCGCCACATCCAAGCTTCATGCTGCCAACACCTCCACGCTGTGTCACTTAACCACTATATGGTCTCCTCATGCTGCCAACACCTCCACGCTGTGTCATCCAGCCACTATATGTCTCCTCATGCTTCCGCCACATCTAAGCTGTGTCATTCATCCACTATATGGTCTCCTCATGCTGCCAACACCTCCATACTGTGTCATTGAGCCCCTATATGGTGTCCTCATGCTGCAAACGTCTCCACGCTGTGTCATTGAGTCACTATATGGTTTCCTCATGCTGCCAACACCTCCACACTGTGTCATTCAGCTACTATATGGTCTCCTCATGCTGCCAACACCTCCACCCTGTGTCATTGAGCCACTATATGGTCTCCTCATGCTGCCAACACTTCCACGCTGTGTCATTCAGCCACTATATGGTCTCCTCATACTGATGCCACCGCCAGGCTCTGTCATTGTGCGGCAGGGATTCTAAAAGCGATGCCGGTAATCTGCATGTTATTCTGAATAACAGTATTATGTCACTACCCCAGCACACTCCATATGCGTGCCTATTGAGGCTCTCTGTAGGCCAGAAATAGCTATTTTTAATATTGATTCGCCGCAAATAAATTTTTTCGCAAAAATTTGGCGAATAGGCCGAATTAAATTTTTTGCAAAAGTTCGCTCATCTCTAATGATGACCTTTGATATCATTCCCAGGACCTTAGTGATTGGTCTAATCTTGGACCTACCAGGACAATCTGTGTAAAGCACTTTGTGTACAAATCCCTCGGCTATGTCAGTAAGAATTTGTGTACTCCTATGCTATCCCCTGATGAACCCCATATTTTATTGAGCAAGGGATGAAACGTGTCAGGAATTACAGTTTGACATAATAACTAGTGGTGTAGGAATCATTTAGCGGTGGCGGTGGCTATGCAATCTCAGCTAGCGCACTCACTCTTTATATCTGTGTTGATAACCCCTTGTTCTTCCAGATGGAGGTGAACTGGTTGCAAAACACTGCTCTGGGAAGTCTACTGGAGCTGTGGAAATAAGGTCAGCCCAGAATGGGGAATCTAACCCAGTTGAGGTTATATTTTGATCCTGTTTGGAGGCTGAAGGGGAATACTTAGTCTTGGTGGTCTAGTTGGGAGCTGTAGCAAGACTTGGTTGCCCTACAAGCCTAAAGAGTGGCCTGGATAGTTAGACCTGAAGAGTTGCTTGGATATTACAAGCAGTAGGACAGTCCTAAGAGCAGTAGGCTTGCATGGTAGATGGGGAATTGTAATGTTGCTGGGGCCCCAAATGTTGGGTCTGTTGGCTAACCATTGAGCCACTGGACAGTCCTAAGAGGAGATTTGGGGGATAGTCTAGTGGTGACAGTAGAGACATGTAGCCTAATGGGTAGTACTTTGGCAGAAAATGACATTGGGGGGTCAAAACTCTTGAGAGTAGGATCTAAGAAAGAAAGCTACCAGATAGGTGGCAGAAGTTTGAGATATGTGTGGACTTGTGTGAAGTAACAGTGGCCAAGGAGCGGCTTCTGTGAAGCAAACAGGAACCTGAAACTAATTGCATACTATGAAATATGTTTATATACCTGTTAAAGGGGTATTCCAGGAATTTTCTTTATTTGACTATGCTACAGGGGCTGTAAAGTTAGTGTAGTTCATAATATACAGTGGGGATCAAAAGTTTGGGCACCCCAGGTAAAAATTTGTATTAATGTGCATAAAGAAGCCAAGGAAATATGGAAAAATCTCCAAAAGGCATCAAAATACAGATTAGACATTCTTATAATATGTCAACAAAAGTTAGATTTTATTTCCATCATTTACACTTTCAAAATAACAGAAAACAAAAAATGGCGTCTGCAAATGTTTGGGCACCCTGCAGAGTTAATACCTTGTACTGCCCCCTTTGGCAAGTATCACAGCTTGTTAACGCTTTTTGTAGCCAGCGAAGAGTCTTTCAATTCTTGTTTGAGGTATTTTTGCCCATTCTTCCTTACAAAAGTCTTCCAGTTCTTTGAGATTTCTGGGCTGTCTGTCCGTAGATTTTCAATTATGTTGAGGTAAGGAGATTGTGAAGGCCATGGCAAAACCTTCAGTTTACGTCTCTTGATGTCATTCCCCGTGGATTTCGAAGTCTGTTTAGGATCATTATACATTTGTAGAAGCCAGCCTCTCTTTAACTTCAGCTTTTTCACAGATGGCATCAAGTTAGCATCCAAAATTTGCTGAAATTTTATTGAATCAATTTTTCCTTCTACTCGCGAAATGTTCCACTTGCTGCAATACAACCCCAAAGCATGATTGATCCACCCCCATGCTTAACAGTTGGACAGAGGTCCTTTTCATAAAATTCTGTTCCCCTTCTTCTCCAAACGTACCTTTGCTCATTCCGGCCAAAAAGTTACATTTTAACCTCATCGGTCCACAGAGCTTGTTTCCAAAATGCATCAGGCTTGTCTTTATGTTCATTTGCAAAGTTCAAACGCTGATTTTTGTGGTAAGGACATAGAAGAAGTTTTCTTCTGATGACTCTCCCATGAAGACCATATTTGCACAAGTATCTCTTTATAGTGGAATAGTGTACCACAACTCCAGTGTCTGCCAGATCTTTCTGGAGGGATTGTGCAGTCAAACGTGGGTTGTGAATTGTCTTTCTCACAATCCTGCGAGCTGTTCTGTCTGATATTTTCTTGGTCTTCCAGATCTTGCTTTAACTTCCACTGTTCCTGATGACTGCCATTTCTTAATTACATTCCGAACAGAGGATATTGATATCTGAAAACGTTTTGCTATCTTCTTATAGCCTTCTCCAGCTTTGTGAGCGTCAACTATTTTCAGTTTCAGATTTCTAGACAACTGCTTAGAAGAACCCATGGTGCTGATTGTTGGGGCAAGGTTAGATGAGTCTGGGCACATAAAACCTTTGAGATTTACATCACCTGGTCTTCCCAGATGATGATTGAGAACAATCCATGACACTGGCAGGTCTCAGCTTTGCAAAGGGGGCGCTGCATGCTATAAATTCTGCAGGGTGCCCAAACTTTTGCAGACACCATTTTTTTTGTTTGTTTTCTGTTATTTTGAAAGTGTAAATGATGGAAATAAAATCTAACTTTTGTTGACATATTAAAGGAATGTCTAATCTGTAATTTGATGCCTTTTTGAGATTTCTCCATCTTTCCTTGGATTCTTTATGCACATTAATACAAATTTTTACCTGGGGTGCCCACTGTAGTGTCTGTACCTGTGGGTGATGGTTTTCTCACAATTCTTCTGTGATTTTCACCCCAATATTTATTTTTAACAGCGTACAAAATGACTGTTGTCTCAGATTTATCCCAGGTTGCAATGCGGCTGAGACCTGACTCACTAGTCAGCTGATGACAGGGAGCCTGTCTGCTTCAATGGATGGAGGGATCGCTTGGTGGGAGAAAGATCAATCTGCAACTAATGCAACAGCTGTAGGCACCCTAATGCAACAGCTGTAGGCACCCTGATTGAAAACCACAGGTCTTTTGAATGGATGCAGCTCGTTTATGTTTCAATGGGAGGGAGGAAAATGGAATTATGGGATTTGTAGGCAAAAAAGAAAAACTCAAACAGGAAATGCCATTTCACAAAAAGCTAGCCACAGTGTTATGGTAATCTCCCAACATAGCCATTTAGCTCCAATACAAGAGCAGATCCTTCCTAACCATGTCCATTACTGTCTGGCAGGTATGTACTAAAATCACCTTATAGTGGATAACCCCTTTAACATATTCCTGAAACATTAATAGTCTCGCTTATTGTGAATCCAACCATACAGATCTTGTGTCTCAGTTGAAAATTGTAACCATCAAGATTGCCTTGCCACTGTATAGTTAACGTGTTCTGTTCCTGGTGATTTTGACTCTGGCACTGTCTCTAGACTCACAGGCTGCTGTGGCATGGCTCATCTACCATCAAGGATTCAGGCTCTCTCCACATCACATGTCTCCTCTGGAGCTCCTTCACCACCTGCAGACTCGAGACTTCTTGCTTTATAGTGCAAACGTGGAGCTTCTCCACCAAGCTCCCAAAACGGCTTCTTCCTTCTGGCACTCTCAAGTGACAGGTGCACTACTCAAGAACTACCAAAAGCCACCATATGCTGTCATAGCAGTTCATAGCTGCTAGAGTTTCCTAGCTGGCAGCATGAGTGCAGGCCCTAAAAGAGCCCAAACTGAGATTGGTGTTTGAGATGTGTTGAGTGGGGCCAAGAAAGCCATTATAGGACAGTGTTTTGGTACCCTGTGAGGTGAAAGTGCAGTTAGACTGCATGGCATGCCGGGAGAACCTGCTGTTGGCTTATGTACATCATGAAAGTGTTAGTGGACTGGATGCCAGAAAATCTTGTCCATCATGAAAGTAATGATGGGATGGAGGCTTGTCCAGTAAGGAAGAGTCGGTTGGCTGGAGGAAGTTGTACAGTGAGCTACCTAGACGTCTGCGGTGACCCAATAAAATGTTCATATGAAGAATCCTCAGGCACCATCTCTAACACAAATCATTATAATGATGATAATTATTAGTATTTTACATAATAAAGAAATAAATAGGGAAGAAAATAAATCACTGGAAAGTAATGTCTTTTTTTGAACCTAAACAACTTCTCATCAATCTTTAGGACAGTGACGTGCTCAACCAGGAAGAAAACAACAGAGAAATTTCTGCAAATGAATGGGAAATTTGATTTATTTGCCTGACTCCTCCATAGTTTCATACATTTTCAGATACACTACAGCCCAGAAGGCATTTCAAGTGTCAAGACAAATCCACAAGTAGCTTTATTCACAAAGTCTACACTTGATGCGCGGACATCCATCACATTGTAATAGATGGGCGGTATGAGATCATTAATCATTTTAACCAGTTAATTCCCAGAATAGTCCTATAGCTATAGTTTCAGATCACTCTTTGAAGTTTTCAGGCGCTACTAATAATAATAATAATGATATTATACATATGTCATAATGAATGCATGTTATCTATACAGAAGCTCATTTTGTTCTCAAGAACAATATCATTATAGAACATTGATAACTCAATATATTAAAGAGAATATGTCATGAGAGACATAAATTAGAATTAGATTTAAATTAAACATTTTTTTGTGGCAAAAGTGGCTTTTTTATTTTCCATGTTTTTATCTATAATTAAAAAATAATCTGAAATTTTGCAACTTTCACACTGATCACAGAGCCTCATAATACAATAACACTTCCTGTTCTGTAGAGATCCCGCATCAGCAGTCATCACTGGATGACAGGAAAGAGCTCTATGATAAAGCTGGAGGCAGATAACACAGGATCCACCTTTCACAATAGGTAACTGAGTATACCGGTATAAGGGTGGGTCCTTTACTTCCTACAATCGAATTTGTACAACCTAGACCAGTCACAGGGTTTAAGGAATTATGCAGGTTTCATCTTTAACCCCTTAAGGACTCAGGGTTTTTCAGTTTTTGCACTTTCGTTTTTTCCTCCTTACATTTTAAAAATCATAACCCTTTCAATTTTCCACCTAAAAATCCATATTATGGCTTATTTTTTGCATCATCAATTCTACTTTGCAGTGACATTAGTCATTTTACCCAAAAATTTATGGATAAACGGAAAAAAGAAAATCATTGTGCGACAAAATCGAAGAAAAAACACCCTTTTGTAACTTTTGGGGGCTTCCGTTTCTACACAGTGCATATTTCAGTAAAAATGACTCCTTATCATTATTCTGTAGGTCCATTTGGTTAAAATGATACCCTACTTATATAGGTTTGATTTTGTTGTACTTCTGGAAAAAATCATAACTACATGCAGGAAAATTTATACGTTTACAAATGTCCTCTTCTGACCCCTATAACTTTTTTACTTTTCCACGTACAGGGCGGTATGAGGGCTCATCTTTTGCGCCGTGATCTGAAGTTTTTATCGTGAGGATTTTTGTTTTGATCGGACTTTTTGATCACTTTTTATTCATTTTTTAATGGCATAAAAAGTGACCAAAAATAAGCTTTTTTGGAATTTGGAATTTTTTTGCGCGTACGCCATTGACCGTGCAGTTTAATTAATGATATACTTTTATAGTTCAGACATTTATGCATGCGGCGATACCAAATATGTTTATTTTTTTATTTTATTTACACTGTTTTTTTTTTATGGGAAAAGGGGGGCGATTCAAACTTTTATTAGGGAAATAAATTAAATGACATTAAATGACCTTTATTAACACTTTTTTTTACTTTTTTTTGCAGTGTTATAGGTCCCATAGGGAAGGATCTGGGTACATGTGCTGGCCATCTAAGAGATAAAAAGAGCATGCATGCAACAGCAGAGATGATGGCAGCAAAGTGGGGAGAGAGAAGATGGACCAGAGCACCATCGACATGGCAGTAGGCAGAGTGGGGGAGGACAGCAAGCCGGTGGGGGTGAGTGTTGGGAGCAACAGATGGCTGCCAGGGAGAGACTGCAGGTGTTACTGTGGTGTCCCAGTACCGCATTCTATACGGTACTTATTTATTTGTGGGTCCCCATAGCCAGAGTCCCTAGGACTTAGGGATCCCTCTTAGCCAGCCTACCCCTAGTCGCCTCTATTCTAGTGTATAAATCTCTAATTTATCCATAGATTAATGTAAATAGGATAGTATATGTAAATAAATGGTTAATTACTTGTTTCCATGGCGTCGCAGGGCCTTCGGGTCATGTGGTGCGTTCCAACCGCCTTTGAAGCCCAGTTGTTCCAGGAACTTTGCCGGCTGCATGATTGCAAGAAGCTCCGGACAACAGCCTACCATCCCCAAGGGAATGGACTCTGTGAGAGGATCAATCAAGTTTTCATCCAGATGCTCAGAGCAGCCTCTGTCTCGAAACACGAAGAGTGGCCTCAGCTGCTGCCAGAACTCCTGGAAATCTACAACAACACTGTTCACTGCTCTACGGGGTATACGCCCTTTTTCTTGATGATGGGCCGACACGGCCAATTGCCAAAGGACCGAACCTTTGGGCTACATGCACCTTTCAACAATTCTCCTCAGGCTTCCCAAGGTTGGGTGTCAGAGCATCGACGAAGAATTGAGGAAGCCAAGGACATTGTTGAGAAGAAAATGGGTGAAGTTAATGAGCGCCAGCAGAAAGACTATAATCGACATGCTTCGGCTCAGTCCATGCAGCTTGGAGATAAAGTGTGGCTCAGAAAATTTCCTAGAACCCATAAATTGGACTCCCTGTGGGAAACGGAGCCATTCACCATCACTGCAGTTCCTTACCCTGAAACGGACGTGTATGAGATACAAAAAGATGGGTTTGAGCCACAGGTGGTTCATCGGAATAGGATAAAAGTGTGCCGGAAAGAACCCACTATGGACGTTCCTTTGTTCCCATCTCAGCAGCCTACCATGTATTGGGGCATACCGTTCCTAGCTCCATCCAGTCAGCCAACACTGGTCGCACCAACCAGTCAGTTGCCAGTAGCTGTTGCCCCATGTCAACCACCATTGGACGCTACACCCAACCTCAGTCCTGCTCCAGTGACCGCTCCGGACATTGAAGCCACTCCTCCATCTGTCTTAAGAGAACCCCTCAGTTCTACCGAAGAAGTTGCTCCTGTTTCCAGCCCTTAGCCAGCCTACCCCTAGTCTCCTCTATTCTAGTGTATAAATCTCTAATGTATCCATAGATTAATGTAAATAGGATAGTATATGTAAATAAATGGTTAATTACTTGTTTCCATGGCGTCGCAGGGCCTTCGGGTCATGTGGTGCGTTCCAAGCCTCACTCTGGATGCGTTCCAGGCTTCAATTTGGTATTTCTAGCCTCATTTTGGTTTTATTATGTGTATAGGACCTGTATAGGAAGTCAGATGATCACCCAGAAGCCTATGTGACGGTGAGTGACAGCTGACCTTGGACCTATCAAATTAGGCTCCGCCCCCTGTCCATATAAGGGATGTGGCAGCCATTTTAGTCCTCTTTGTTCCTGGGTTGCCAAGCGAGCAACATATCTCTATAGAGCCTGCGCTGCTAAAAAACGTGAGTTAGGCCCAAGCCTCGCAGCAACGGCCGATCCTTAGCAAATATAGAGTGTATCAATCCCCAAACACTCTGCGGGACCACCGGACCTAATCTACCCCTAAATCCGGACGGAGCCACACACCAATTACCTTGATTCTATTAACCTGCAAAAGACACAAGGTCCGCAGCAACTGTCAGTCATTGAAGTCTATAGAAGTGTATTGCAGAGACTGTAACTGTATTCTGAATGTACCGCAAGTTCAAGAGTAAAGTTTACTTCAGTTCAAGTTTAACTCCAGTGTGGACCTTCAGTCATTACCTGCATACGCCTGTCGTTTCTGGGAAGGGCGGTGATAGGCCGAAGCTATACCTCAATAATACCAGCCCTTACCCTGGCGTCACGAGTGACAGGGTTAATATTAACCCCTCATATACCGATACCATACCACCACCACCATACACCCCCCAAGCGCTACCACATTACATACAGTGACCTCTGCATATGACAAGCAACATTTAGTCAAGTAATTTTCTGACTAAGGTTTCTTATGTCCATGTAGCTGATGTAAAGTAAATCATTACATCTGCTATTCACAACTCATAGATGCGGCTCAACGAAGATGGCTCGTACCATAATTGTGCAAAAAGAATACACTAGAATACTTAAGAACACACACACACTAAGAAGGAATGTTAGAAAAACATAAAATCCATTAAAGATAATGTATTAGATTTATCTGCTTCATATATAGGACACAGGTCTACCATGGTGGATTTTATTGACAGACTTACCTCACCTACATTTATACTTAGACTAGCTGAGTACCCGGCATTGCCCGATTTTTCCTTCCTGATCCTTGTTGGGGAGTAAAATCAACAAATGAGGAATATTTTGACTTCATATCTCATCCTCATATATTGTTGTCATATCCCAACCCCATATCCTGTCCCCATATCCCATCCTCATATCTCAACCTGATATCCCATCCTCATATCTCGACTTCATATCCCATTCTCATATCCTGACCTCCTATCCCGACCTCATATCCCGTCCTTATATCCCGACCCCATATCATGTACTCATATCCCGTTCTCATATCTCGACCTCATATCCCATCCTTATGTCCCATCCTCATATCCTGTCCTCATGTGGGACTGATTTGTAATGAAGATATTGTAAGCTGAAAATAGAAGGGGATGTGGCTTTGTGGGACTGGGCGTGATTTGCAAGCCAGACCGATGCACAAAAAGGGTAGATAATAAAAGGGGTGGGTCTTAAACTGCGGGCATGTCTTGTGAGATGGGGTGTGGCCTATCCCAAACTCCTATCCCATCCTCATATCCCGACCTCCTATCTCGACCTCATATCCTGTCCTCATATTTTGACCTCATATCCCATCCTCCTATCTCGACCTCATATCCTGACCTCCTATTCCATCCTCATATCCCGACCCCATATCCCGACCTCATATCCCGTCCTTATGTCTCATCCTCATATCCTGTCCTCAGGTGGGACTGATTTGTAATGACAATATTGTAAGCTGAAAATAGAAAGGGATGTGGCTTTGTGGGACTGGGCGTGATTTGCAAGCCAGACCGATGCACAAAAAGGGTAGATAATAAAAGGGGTGGGGCTTAAACTGTTGGCATGTCTTTGTGAGATGGAGTGTTACTTGCAAGCTGGACTGACACATTCACCAGGAGATGCAGAGCGGAGCTTGTGGAGTAACGTACTGGAAGTCCCATATACTTGAATGGGACTTGAAACAAAAACCAATCTTTAATATAAGGGTGTAGGTAAGGGTTAATTAAACGATCATATCTTTTAATTTGACATATACAGTAAATAATATGTGTACCAGGTATTATCGAAATATCTCCAGCCGTTTAGAAGTTATGCAGTAACATCTATTTCCCATAGACTTGTATGCGACTTTTAACAAAAACCCCGACCCTGGCAAATTGGGGTGAGTAAGGGTTAAATTCCCTATCCTAGGTTTGTTGTTGACATATAAATAACATGTGGCCAAGTTTCATGTTAATATCGGTTTGGACGTGATGCTGGAACATACACACACGTTGGGGGACATGTATTAAAGATTTTACCCCTGTCTTGTGTTAAAATTTTTGCGCAAAATTTTGTGCAAGCTGTTTTTTTGCGTCTTTTTTTGCGTACATTCTGGTGGAGCATTTCCTTCACATGTGTATGTTTCGGTGTACCTTGGAGTGACATATTTAGTACACACGAATTTATTAACTGCGTATATTTCATTTACCCGCAGAAATCTAGCGCGATGACCATATTTTTAACGCAAATAGAAGCCATCTTGGACTGCACATAGCAAGATGCTCTAAATCATCGATTTCATTTTTCAAAGAGTGGAGGTATGAGGAGATTACTATATTTGCTCGCAATCTATGAAACTCATTGTGCTCGATTGATAAATTTAGCGCATCTGCACATAATTTAGAATTCGGCAGAAGGGGTAAACTGCTTCTACCATACCCAAATAATGATACATGTCCCCAATTGAGTTATATATATATATATATATATATATATATATATATATATATATATATATTATGCCTCTATGTTAAAATAGCAATTGTTTCAGAGGAGTTAGTGTAATTTCAGTGTAATTTCCTGCCACACATATACAGATAATGGCTTGGGGCTGCTGGAAGGAAACCATAGCACCCAAAGGAACAAGCACTAACCAATGTGCCGATTTAGTATTCCCAGTCATTAGTCACTAGATGGCTGAAGCAGAATTTTTAATCAAGTAGGAAAGTCCATAGATTGCTAAGTACTACAAGTAAATGGAGCTGTATAGCTAGGCCTGCAATGCAATGATTATTGGTATGATCCAAATGAAAATGTAAAGTGGTCACAATGATTGCATCCATCAACATAACAAAGATGCAAGCCCTGCATTGATAATATTGTGTAAGTAAAGCATTCTAGCAATACATGATTTGTGGGCTAAGAGGTGGGAATATTCTGAGAATATTCATTTTCTGACCGTTTGTGCAGAACCCCTTCTCAAGGGAAATTGCATTCTTAATCATTGGGGACAGAGAATCAGGCAAAGGGTAATGGAATTGCCATGTACCAAATATACTAAATAAATTGCAATATTGTATGACTTTAGTCAGATTTTCCTGAGATGATTACCTAAAAGTCAAAACATGTCAAAAGCCACAGAAAACAATGGTATAGCACTTGAAATATTATACCACCTGGCCCCACTAGGTAGAACAAACATGGACCACTTCCAATATATTATGAATAAACAGCCCCGGCTGATAATGAACAAAGACCAATACATTCCTATAACAAAAAAATAAGTTAACTAAAAAGTTTATTCAGAATAAGTTTTATCCAAGTTTCCACAAAAAAAAATGAAACAAAAATTAGAAACAAACAAAAGGTCTGCACAACAGAGCACAAAATTATATCCAACAAGGGACATTAATAGTCAGATAAAATCCAAATACCAAAGTTTTAAACGTTCTGAAGATGATTTAATTGTATCAGATATAATATGTATACGCCAACAAAAGCTTTTAATAGGAAAATATTATACCAACAGGCCCTGAAGGGCAATCAAAAAGAATAGAGGAAGATGAGGAAAAAGTAAGGGGGATAAAATTCTCTCTTCCAACCTCACAGGGACCACATCACCCAATAATCTTAGCTACTAAGAATAGTAAGGAAATTAATCTATGTGAGTGTTTAAAAGCACCTGGGTCCTTTACTACAGAATATTAAATATTCACCTCCAAAACTGCCTAACTTGAGGACAAACCATCCATAGGTGTATGTAAGTGCCCAGACCACTACATCTTCTGAAACATTAAGAAGAATTGGTCAGAAAAATCTTAGTTAAGTGTGTCGGAACAAGAAGTAAACTTAAAAGTTGGGACAGATGAAGAAAACAAGAGTTATGACAGGAGGAAGAGACAAATATGATAGAGTTGATGGAGAAGACACAGAAGACGTTGACAGCAGTTGTCTACAACAAATAGATCTAGCAGTCAACTCCAACGTGAAGAATGGATGGAGGAAGAGGACGACCAGCATGAAGATGGATGGTCCAATCAAAGTAATTGTCAAACTGTCATCGAGAAGCCTGAAGAGCCAACAAAAGACGGGACATTCTAGAGAAACATTAGTCACATGGTCACCAGAAGTGGAAATCAACTTGATGGCCCATAATGATGATGAAGAATGTTTGGACCCTATGGTTTTAGTGTCTATAATCAAACTGCTGGACAATGCCCTAGAGTTTCTTGTGGATACAAACAGACAACAAAGTGTTGTAATTTATGTGGCATCTGTACAGCAATAGAACATGCGTAACCCAACCGAAGGACACTTATTGTAGTGAAAAGTTTGTTGTTAGTGCAGTTTATAGAAAAACTTCAGATCAACTATAAAGAAGCTAAAATATCTTGTTTCCCGTGCAATAGAATATCCTATTTTCTACGGGGCCATTATCATTCCCCTTAATCCTCCCAGACACATCCTTCATCGCTCTGCCCTCTCACCACCACCTTAATGTATTGCAGTAGTGAGTGATATCCGTACATGTCCTATTGTACATTACTACAAGCACTGGCACTGAGCGAGCCTTGCAAGTCACCCAGTCATGATTTAAAACCTGCATTGCCAGTGAAAGCGTAAGAATATATGTCCGAAGCTTAGATTCGGCCTCCAAGGGATCAATAAGGATCTGATATATTCTCCCGCATCCTCTGGAAGCATTGCTTTACTATTTGCATGTAACTCAAGCATCCCAGCTGGTTTCACCTTCCCCAAGGCTTAGCAAATAATGCTTCTGTTCACATCTATAAAATTGCTTCAGCTGTACAGGGAAAGGCAAGAAATATTGGCTTAGTCATATCTTTTATCATTACAGCTATGACAAGCAGCCTTCTATGTGATGCATTAGAGGCAACAAACGCAGTCAATGTCTCCTCAGCTGTGATTAACGCTTACAAAGCCAGTTGTACTGCTTAGGGCTTTGTTTGTATCACGTTTGACCATCTCACCACTTTTTCCCTGTTTACCAGTCAAAGGTATTGTATTGTATTTTATTTTATTGAATTGAAAGCACGTTCTGACGCAGCTTAAAAACTGTTGAAAAAAACAAAACTTATAGACAGTATAGCTTACTTTTACCTTTGGCTTTAAATTCACACCAAATTTTCCCAATAAATAATAACAACAAAAATACAAACGAATACTGTCTGACCTATGAGACCCCCCAGTATCTCCTGAACAGGCTCCAGCTCTCTGAGAGGAGTGTATTCCAACCCCAGCACTCATTTGTAAGGGAGCGCCGGAGATGCCCAAGCACAGCCCTCGGGTCTCTTTGTCACTCTCATAGAGAATTAATGTAGCACATGCTATTCCCAGCACATGCTACTCTCAGAGAACTGGGGCCAGTTCAGGAGATCATGGGGGTCCCAGCGGTCAGACCCCCCTTATTCATACATTTATCCTCTATCCTGTGGATAGAGGATAAGTTACTTTTTGCTGCACGGCCCCTTTAAGAATTTTGCTCTCTTAGGTCCCCTACACATATATCAGTTATCCTGCTGTGTTTCCCTCTGGCATACACTGGAGGGAAACTGATGCAAGAACTGATCCCATTCATTTGAATGGGACAGCTCATAATCATCCAGCATCTCAATTTGGACACCGGATGATTGAAATCGCTGGATGGCACCAGACAGGGGAACGCAGCTTGGACGCCAAATGCCAAACATTTGATGACAACTGATTGTCATCAGTTGTGGCATTAGTTGTGTCAAGATTTAGGCTGAGTTCACCTATTCCATATGCCAGACATATGTGAACTCAGTCTTACAGGTATACAGTTGCATCCACTGTATAACCATGGCATTAGGGGTAAGCATGGGTATCAGAGTTAACTAGCCATAGACATCTCAACAAGTCAACAGATGACTGGTCCTCAGACTGTGCTTTTGGCAAACATTTTGACCATGTAAGTCAATAATTACCAGATTTAGAAGAACAATAAAAACTTCTCTCATTCAGTTGTCAATTGACCAATGAGGTCTACAAATTTTTTTTTATTATTAGAATTAGAGGCAAGTGATTGGCTACAAAAGGGACCGTCTTCTTCTAGACCTTCAAGGTCCATTATTTTGACAGAGCCTGCGCCAAAAGAGAATCCTTTCATACTCTGGCCCTCATTTACTTAGAAAATCGGGTTGTAAGTCTATCTTGCTTTCTTACCCGACTGCTTTTGTCCCCTGGTATTTATTATTATGTTGCATCCTGTTTGTCGCACGTGGGTTTTGTTGGTTTTGGTCTCCAACTCCTCTGAGTTGTCAGGAAAAAATCCACAACAATTCAACAAATTCGGGTAGGAAACCTTTATAAATACGTGGGAAAGCTCAGAAATGTCGGGTTACGCCCCTTTTTCGGTTTTGGGAGAATCCACATCAAGTCCGTCGGGAAAAAATGTTGCATCGTGTCGCAGACTGGCGCACGATGTCTGCGACATGGTGCAGACAAAGATGCGCCAAAAAAAACCGACAAAACAAGTCGGGTTTAGAATAGTAAATGAGGGCCTCTGTCTAACTTTAAATCTATGTTGTCCACAAAGTAACATTTTTCAACTACGACAGCGAGTCATAGTTTTGCACAATGTTTTCCTTAATGTGAAGTTCACAAAAATGTCCCAGATTTACTAAAACTGTCTAATAGATAGTATAAACTTAGCCTAGACAGTCTACAAATGTGCCTAATTTATTGCTCATGCATTTGGATATATCTGTAGCATAGTCTAGTCCAATAGTTAGTTTAAACCAACTATTAGATGACTAACTTTATGTTTCCTTTATGTTAACTTTATTTTTATCCCACGGTGTCACATTTAAAAGGTACCTGTCAACGATCTGGTGGCAGGATATTTGTAAACTGTCCGGGCATACTCATAGCCAGAGACGTGGCCAAAGAACAGGAATTGAAATGTTGGAAGACCCATGCAAAGTCTATGGAACTTCTGGAAATTTGACTCCTGATCAAGTCATGTTGGGCCAAGTCTCCGGCTACAAGAATGCCTGGCCACTTTACACATATTCTGCTGCCAGATCGTCATCACAGATACCTTCTAAGCCCTGTTTTTGGCAAGTCATGCCTCTTTACCAAAATGTCATGCCCCGTTATCAGAACAGGTGCATTTTGCTATTCTTTTTGGTCTGCTAAATTTGTTGCTCCCAATTCTAACTTACTTCTAGACAAAAATCTGGGATAGCCCACATAGTAAATCTAAGCCAATGACTTGACAGAGACGTAATTGGCCAATTGGCATTGCTTTATACCAAGGTTCCATAGCCTTAGACATTGCTTGGCTATCATTTACAATATGCTGTCTTTCAGAATTTTTTTAAATAATGGTATAGTGTTGTTGTGAGCACTTGTTATAGCTATTACACTTTCCTGGTAAAATGAAACATATTATAAGGCTTAAATTTAACAGGACCTGTTGCAGTCATATTTATTGAATGGAGCCTGATTATCAACTAAAAGTGCTTATCTAGATTATTTAGTATGAGTTTTGTGTCTTTAACACATGGACTGATTAAATAAAATCAGTAAAATGGTGGTATGTCATTTTCAAAATATGCAGGTAAGTTCTCTGTATTTAGGTAGTAGATTGAAATTTACAGATGTAGAAAAGATATCCCAATGTCACAGTGCTCCATGGAATTGGGAGCAGCCTGGTTTTCTAATAGCAAACCCCAGAAACTGTGATCGCTACATCAGTACTGGTAGTTCTCTGACAGGTCCTCAGTAGGCGAAAGATGCCATAGCAACAATGAGATTCTAGTTTTTAGTAATGAACGTAAACATAATTAAAGACATTTGAAGCCTGAAAAAGTAAAGGTCTGACAAGGATACATTCACAAAAAACTGCAAGTAAAGATAAAAAAAGTTATTTATTATATGTAAGGTTTACGGCATCATAGGACTGGACCTTAACCCCTTAACGACGAGCAGCGTAAATGTACGTCCTGGTGAGGTGGTACTTAACGCACCAGGACGTACATTTACGTCCTCAGCATAACCGCGAGCATCGGAGCAATGCCCGGTTCATGCGCGGCAGGTAATGGCGGACACCCGCGATCCCGCGGATGTCCGCCATTAACCCCTCAGATGCCGTGATCAATACATTTCAGATTTAGTCTGTTCAGCATGCAGTAATATAACTTTATTTGTTTGGGTCAGTATAACTACAGTTGTAGCAATTTCATGTATTTTTTTTACATTTTACTATTTTGGCACAATATAAAAAGTTTTCTTTTTATAAAAAATAAAAAAAAGTTTTGCCACATTCTATCACCCATAACGTTTTTTTTTTAAATCTTTCTCTTAGGTGGGGTTGTTTGGAGGCTTCATTTTTGTGTAAAAATAATAATATTAATAATGCAACCTCAGAATTGCTGTATTTTGTTAACCCCTTTGCAACCCATGATGGTTCTAGTCTGTCATGATGCCTCTAAGGGTATATGAAGGGGGATCCCGATGCAGTCCTGCTATATACCAGCCATACCCCAGCTGATTTCTATATACCTGGTATGTGGCCGCTGGCGGATATTAATCATTTACATCCAATTGCCAAAGTTGACAGTGGCATCTAAATGCATGTTACAGCCATTGTTATTTGTCCAGTGGTTTGGATCCCATGACCGTGACCCATTTGTGGCTAGGGGATACAATGTCCTTGCAGCCAGAATGCTTCTTTAAGTCTCCATCACTGGGACTCTTCTATTGATAGTGACTGCCTGGGACAGGCTCTACCAATAGAGCCCAGATTTTATGGATTAGCTCTTTACACATGTATTGCATTTATCTGTATGACCCATCTAATGATGGTTTATAAAATTTCACCTATGGGGACTAATAACGTAATAAGTCTAACAGTAACAAAACCATGCAGTGAATGATGTAAATGTAAAAAATTATTTAACACCAGAATTAAAAATTTTTCAAATCACAAGATAAATGGAATAAAAAGCAATTGAAAGGACTGATCAAAAGCACAAAAATGAGATATCACACAGCTCCGTATACTGAAAAATGTAAAAGTTTTATTAAATCTAAACTAAAATAAATTTAAATGTTTTGCCTTTTTTCAAGAGTAGTAAAACATGACGAAAACTATACAAATTGGGTATTGTAGCCTAAAGAACCAAGATAACATGTTTCAACCATACAGTGAACGGCCTGAAAAAGAACCCCACCCCTAATTGTCAGAATTGCATTTAATTTTCAATTTCACCACACAAAAAATTATATTTAATTTACGGGGCAATTGTTAAGGAAAAATGGACAAAGTCATTACAAACTATAATGGTCAAGCAAAAAAAAAAAAACCCTCATATGAGTGTGTAGATAATAATTTAAAGACAAGGAGGAAATAATGATTGAGTGCAAAAAACTAAAATTGGACCGGTCCTGAAGGGGTCAATCTGCCTCCCAAAAAAATGTGTCATATGTGTAAGAAAATGATACCAAAAAAACCCTCAAGGAGGAAGGGCATACAGGTATGCCCTTGCGTCCTGGTACTTAAAGACCGTAAGCGTACCTGTACACCCAGGTCCCATTGCAGGTGTTTGAAGTGTGCTCAAATGCTGAGCATGCATCATACCTGATGGGTCCCGGTTGAGCAGCCAGGACCCACAGTTAATGCCAGGCATCGCCGATCAGGCTGATGCCTGGCATTAACCCTTGAGATGTCACGATCAAAGGTGATTGCGGCATCTAAATGCAGCTCAGTGGAGCTGATCGGTATATCCTCGGCCCTTACCTGCTTCCTCACCGTCCGATCGATGCTCTGAAGCTCTAGCCTGCCATGGCAGCAGAGTACCAATAACACTGATCAATGATGAGGCAAAGCTCAGCATTGAACAGTGTATGCAATCAAAAGATTTGAAGAAAAAAAAATGTTAATAAAAGTGAATTAACCCTAGTAAAAGTTTGAATCTTCCCCCTTTTATTTTTTTTTAGCTCCTTAAGTACTTAGGGCATACCTGTACGCCCTGAGTCTGCTCCCGTTCTATAACTCCGGGGCCCGTGGCTAATAGCGTGCAGCACAGATCGCGGTGCTGCATGATATTAACCCTTTAGACGCGGTGTTCAAAGTTGATCACCGCGTCTAAAGTGAAACTACAACTCTGCTGGCAGCACAGGGGGCTGTTCGGGACTGCAGCGATAAAATCACAGAATCCCGAACAGCTGTAGGAGAGCAGGTGGGTCCCCTACCTTCCTCCTCGCTGTCCGATTGCCGAATGACTGATCAGTGCCTGAGATCCAGGTATGAGCAGTCAAGCGGCAGAATCACCGATCAATGGTTTCCTATGAGAAACCATTGATCAATGTAAAAGATCAGTGTGTGCAGTGTTATAGCCCCTTATGGGAGCTATAACATTGCAAAAAAAAAGTGACTAAAGATTATTTAACCCCTTCCCTAATAAAAGTTTCAATCACCCCCCTTTTCCCATTTAAAAAAAAACTGTGTAAATAAAAATAAACATATGTGATATCGCTGCGTGCGAAAATGTCCGAATTATAAAAATATATCATTAATGAAACCGCAAAAATTCCAAATTCCAAAAAAGTGTATTTTTGGTCACTTTTTATATCATGAAAAAAATGAATAAAAAAGAAATCAAAATGTCCGATCAATACAATGGTACTGCTAAAAACTTCAGATCACGGTGCAAAAAAAATGAGCCCTCATACCGCCCCGTATGCAGAAAAATAAAAAAGTTATAGGGGTCAGAAGATGACAATTTTTAAAGTATACATTTTCGTGCATGTAGTTAGGATTTTTTCCAGAAGTACGACAAAATCAAACCGATATACGTAGGGTATCATTTAATCATATGGACCTACAGAAGAAAAGGTGTAATTTTTATCAAAAAATTTACTGCGTAGAAACGGAAGCCCCAAAAACTTACAATGTGGCGTTTTTTCTTCAATTTTGTCGTACAATGATTTTTTTTCCGTTTTGCCATACATTTTAGGGTAAAATGACTGACGTCATTACAAAGTAGAATTGGTGGCGCAAACAATAAGCCATCATATGGATTTTTAGGTGCAAAATTGAAAGGGTTATGATTTTTAAAATGTAATTAGGAAAAAAAACGATAGTGCAATGTAATAAAAAATAAACATAATCATATGTGGTACCGCCGCCTGCGTAAATGTCCGAACTATTAAAATATAAGAATATAAGGTTAGCTAAACCACACGGTCGATGGCGTACAAGTAAAAAATACCAAATTCCAAAATTGTGCCTTTTTGGTCACTTCACATGCAAAAAATATATATATATATAACCACATATGTGGGGAAAAAAAAAGTTATTAGGGTCAGAAGAAGACATTTAAAGGGGTACTCCGGTGAAAAACTTTTTTTTTTTTAAATCAACTGGTGCCAGAAAGTTAAACAGATTTGTAAATTACTTCTATTAAAAAATCGTAATCCTTCCTGTACTTATTAGCTGCTGAATACTACAGTGAAAATTATTTTCCGTTTGAAACACAGAGCTCTCTGCTGAATCACAAGCACATTGCTCTCTGCTGACATCTCTGTTCATTTTTAGGAACTGTCCAGGGTAAAAGGAAATCCCCATAGCAAACATAAGCTGCTCTGGACAGTTCATAAAATGGACAGAGATGTCAGCAGAGAGCACTGTGCTCGTGATGTCAGCAGACAGCTCTGGGATTCAAAAAGAAAAGAATTTCCGCTGTAGTATTCAGCAGCTAATAAGTACAGGAAGTACAGGATTTTTTAATAGAAGTAACTTACAAATCTGTTTAACTTTCTGGCACCAGTTGATTTAAAAAAACAAAAAGATTTTCACCGGAATACCTCTTTAATAGTAATTTTGGTGTATGTAGTTATAATTTTTTTTAAAGTAGTAAAATTAAATAAAACCTACATAAATTGGGCATCAACCGTATGGACCTACAGAATAAAGATAAGTTGTCATTTTTACCATAAAAAAGCACTGCGTAAAAATGGAAGCCCCCTAAAACCTTTTTGTTTTTCAATTTCACCCGACATATATATTTTTTTTGTTTTGCCGTAGATTTTGTGGTGAAATGATTGATGGTGAAAATACAATTGGTTATGCAAAAAACAAGCCCATAAATGGATCTGTAGGCGCATAATTTAATGCGTTAACATTTTTAGAAGGGGAGGAGAAAAAAACAAAGGACGAAAATGAAAATTGGCCTGGTCTTTAAGGGGTTAAAAACTATCCAAAGGATAGGGGATAAGATGTCTGATCGCAAGGCTCCCACCACTGGGAACCCCCGCGATCTTCTCCTTCAGCACCCCCTGTCATCTTGTGTACGGAGCGAGCTTCACTCCGTGCCTCATGACTGGCGATGAAGGGGGCAGAAGATCGTGATGTCACAGCCCCACCCCCTTGTGATAACCTGCCCCGCCCCCTCAATGCAAGTCCATCGGAGGGGGCGTGACGTCACAATTCTAGGGCCTCTGCATCGCCAGTCATCAGGCACGGAGCGAAGCTTGCGCCATGCACAGGATGACAGGGGGGCTGCAGGAGAAATCGCAGGGGCTCTCAGCCGTGGGACCCCCGCGATCAGACATCTTATCCCCTATCCTTTAACTGGAGTTACGCTTTAAAGGGGTACTCCGCTGGAAAGCTATTTTATTTATTTTTTTAAATCAATTGGTGCCAGAAAGTTAAACAGATTTGTAAATTACTTTTAATTAAAAATCGTAATCCTGCCAGCGTTTATCAGCTGCTGTATGCTCCAGAGGAAATTATTTTCTATTTGAATTTCTTTTCTGTCTGACCACAGTGCTCTCTGCTGACACCTCTGTTTCAGGAACTGTCCAGGGCAGGAGAGGTTTACTATGGGGATTTGATCCTACTCTGGAAACTTCCAGACATGGACACAGTTGTCAGCAGAGAGCACTGTGGTCCTCTGGAGCAAACAGCAGCTGATAAGTACTGGAAGGATTAAGATTTTTAACTAGAAGTAATTTACAAATCTGTTTAACCTTTCTGGCACCAATTGATTTAAAAAAAAATCTTTTTCACCGGGTACTCCTTTAAGCTTTATCTTTTAACAAGCAACTTCTTGATTGTTCTAATACTACACTGCACTAGTAGGTTTATCTCAGAACCATTGTTATGATTACATCCTGCTCATCAAATATGTTACAATAATGTGTTGCATACTTTGTGCAAGAAACGTGTATCCGGCAGAATGATGGATACATGAATGCACACCTATCCAACTTTTTCTTCCATTTCACTTCATGTTAGTGTTGTAAAAAATCATCCAGGACATTTGGTCCTTTCCCTGCAGGCTTTTCTCTCTCTCTGTCTTGTCTGACATTCCTATCCAGTCTGGGGGAATTTAACATTCCTATTACAACTCCAGTATACTTTTCTTGCAATGTGAAAATGGAATTCACCATTCACACTTAATAAGACATCAGAGGTTGCTATGGTTATGGTAGAGAGAAATGGAATTATGAATTGTTCAAGACACAAAAAGTCTAAAAAAAGAACAAAAAAATGTATGTAATATAGTTTATGTCTAGATATAATCTAAATATAAAGTTCATCTACTGCATATATGTTACTTTACTTAACGCATACCTGTCATATCACAGAAGAAAATAATACATATATACAGAAGGTGAAATAAGTATTGAACACGTCACAATTTTTCTCACTTAATATGTTTCCAAAGGTGCTATTGATATGAAATTGTCACCAGATGTTAGTAACAAATAAGCTCAGAAATTAAAGTAAGGTATGTGTAATAATGTGACACAAGGAAAAATGAATTGAACACATGAAAAAAAGAGAGGTGCAAAAAGGTACTGAAAGCCAAGACAATAGCTGAAATCTTTTATTAATTAAAAAGCAACCCAGTGCCTTGTCAGTGTAAATAATATCAGGTGGTTCAGTCCAAAATGAGGGCTGCAAATATGTCTCATTGCCAAGGTGTCACACAAGTCGCATCTCATGATGGGTAAAAGCAAAGAGCTGTCTCAAGACCTTCACAACCTAATTGTTGTAAAACATAACAATAGCATTGGTTAAACTCGCATTTCTAAGCTTCTGAATGTTCCAATGAGCAGTGTTGGGGCCATAATACAGAAGTGTAAAGACAATCATTTTACCATAAATTTGCCTTGACATAGTAACATACTAACAGTTCATAACGTTGAAAAAAGACCAGAGTCCATCAAGTTCAACCTATAACGCCAATGAGTCCCTACTCAAATGTTCCAGAGGAATGCAAAAAAAAAAAAAAACTCATACTTAAGGTAAAATTTAATTTCCGACTACAAATATGGTATCAGAATAGATCCCTGGATCAACCTTCTGTCCATATAGATCTAGAACCCATAGCCGGTAATGTTATTATTCTCCAAAAATGCATCCAGACCCCTTATAAATACTTTTAGAGTTCACCATGACCACCTCTTCTGGCAGAGAATTCCACAGTCTCACTGCTCTTACAGTAAAGAACCCCCGTCTGTGCTGTGTAGAAACCTTCTTTCCTCTAGATGTAGAGGATGCCCCCTTGTTATGGAAGGGGGGTGTCCTCCGAAATGTCGGAAGTGTCCGGCCTACACACTCACCTGTCTTTCCCCTTCATGAGAGGAAGGAGGATCCACTCCGCTATGCCCGTGCTAGGGTGAAGATAGATCGGCAGTTGGATCAGGAGATGTCGGACGTACTTTGACCCCTTAAGGACGCAGCCCTTTTTCACCTTAAGGACTGAGCCCTTTTTCGCAATTCTGACCACCATCACTTTACGAATTAATAACGCGAAAACGCTTTTACCGAATATTCTGATTCTGAGATTGTTTTTTCGGGACATATTCTACTTTATTTTGGTGGTAAATTTTTGGCGTTAATTGCATCCTTTTTTGGTGAAAAATCACAAAATTTCATGAAAATTTTGCATTTTTCTAACTTTGAAGCTCTCTAATTGTAAGGACAATGGATAATCCAAATAAATTTAATTTTTCTTCACAAATACAATATCTCCACTTTATGTTGGCATCATAAAATGGACATACTTTTGCTTTTTGAAAAAATTAGAGGGCTTCAAAGTAGAGCAGCAATTTTCAAAAATGTCATGAAAATTGCTAAATCTGAAGGGACAGATGTTACAGAACTACAACTCCCAGCATGCCTGGGCAGTCGAGGCCTGCTGAGAGTTGTAGTTTGGCAACATCTGGAGGGCTACTGTTTGGGCACCACTGTAACAGTGGTTTCCAAACTGTGACCCTCCAGATGTTGCAAAACTACAACTCCCAGCATGCCCAGACTTTGGCTGTCTGGGCATGCTGGGAGTTGCAGTTTGGCCCCCCTAGTGGTTGCCACAGTAAAGATCGACTTACTTTCACTGTCAATTCCCTACCTGAGCAAGGATCCGGCAAGCTCCAGCGAAGATCCCAGGTCCCCAGGCATCTTCTCCTGCAGGTACGGCCTCCATCTTCTTCCCAGAGCCCCTCGACATCCAGGGGCGGGCAGAACAGGGGTTGCCATGGCAACCCCCTGTCCTGGGATGCCATTGGTCAGAACTCCGTTCTGAGTAATGGCAGGGGATAGGAGGAGATCGCAGCTTTGCGACCTCACTCCTATCCTTTAGGCTGATCGGGGCTGTTGCTGACAGCTCCGATCAGCCCTATTTTCCGGGTGATCGGGTCACCAGAGATCCGATCAGCCCGGAATTGGAGAAAATCGCATGTCTGAATTGACATGCGATTTTCTCCGATCGCCGACATGGGGGGGTCTCAGGACCCCCCTGGGCGATGTGCCAGGGTGCCTGCTGAATGATTTCAGCAGGCCTCCGGCTCCGGTCCCCAACCGGCTAGCGGTGGGGACCGGATTTCCCACGGGCGTATGGATACGCCCTCGGTCCTTAAGGACTCGGAATGCAGGGTGTATCCATACGCCCTGTGTCCTGAAGAGGTTAATGAGCACTTGGGGTGAAGTACTATTTGTAACGAAGGCATTTGAAAGAAGTGGAGCATCCTCCAAGTTTGTACGAATTATTAAGAATTTACTAAAAGCACGTCAGTCGTCCCAAGTGTTCTCCCATTTAATACATTATCCCAGCCCGGATTTTTTTCCCCCATGTGCATTACCTTACATTTATCAGTGTTGAACCTCATCTGCCACTTCTCAGCCCAAACCTCCAACCTATCCAGATCCATTTGTAACAGTGCACTGTCCTCTATTGTGTTTACCGCTTTACAGAGTTTAGTATCATCTGCAAAGATTGCTACTTTACTATTCGAACCCACTACAAGGTAATTCATGGATATTTTAAATAGAACAGGACCCAAGACTGACTCCTGTGGTCCCCACTAGTAACAGTCACCCAATCAGAATAAGTACCATTAATAACCACCCTCTGTTTCCTATCACTGAGCCAGTTACTTACCCAATCCTTCTCATTTTATGCACCAACATTTTATGTGGCACGATATCAAATGCTTTGGAAAAATCCAGATATATGACATCCAGCGAATGCCCCTGGTCCAGTCTGGAGCTCACCTCCTCATAAAAGCTGATCAGGTTAGTTTGACAGGACCGATCCCTCATAAAGCCATGCTGATATGGGGTCATACATTTATTTTTATCAAGATACTCCAAAATAGCATCTCTTAGAAAACCCTCAAACAATTTACATACAATGGAGGTTAAACTAACAGGCCTATAATTCCCGGGGTCACCATTTGACCCCTTTTTAAATATTGGCACCACATTTGCCATGCGCCAGTCCTGGGGAACAGTCCCTGTTACTATAGAGTCCCTGAATATTAAAAATAGGGGTCTTTCTATTACATTACTTAATTCCTTTAGAATACGGGGGTGAATGCCATCTGGACCTGGTGATTTGTCTATTCTGATTTTTTGTAGACGGCACTGTACTTCTTCCTGGGTTAGACAGGTGACCTGTACTGGGGAGTTTACCTTATCACACTGTATTTCACCTGGCATTTCATTTTTCTCAGTGAATACAGTGGAGAAGAATTTGTTTAATATATTAGCTTTTTCCTGATCCCTATTTAGAATTTCCTCCTCATCATTTTTTAAAGGGCCTACACTTTCATTTTTAACCTTTTTGCTTTTTATATACAGTGGTCCCTCAACATATGATGGTAATCCGTTCCAAATGAACCATCGTTTGTTGAAACCGTCGTATGTTGAGGGATCCGTGCAATGTAAAGTATAGGAAGCTATACTCACCTGTCCCCACCGCTCCGGACAGTCACCGCTGGCCTGGATGTCCCCCTCCATCGCTGTCCCCGTGGTGTCCCCGACGCTCCGGACATCTCTGCTTCCCCGGGATCCTCGCTCTCCGTCGCCGTCATCACGTCACTACGCACGCACGCCGCTCCTTTTGGATGACGGGACGGCGTGCGCGCGACGTGATGACGACCATGGAGAGTGCCGGCAATGGAGGGGATCATGAAGAGGACGCTCCGGAGCCCCGAGGACAGGTAGGAGACCATCACCGGAGCACACGGGGCACCGTAACCGGCTATCCGGCAGCAGCTGAAGCAGTCAGCGCTGCCGGATAGCCGTTTATGCGATGGCCCCGATATACAAAAGCACTGTATGTTGAGGCCATCGCATGTTGAAATTATCGTATGTCGGGGCCATCGTAGGTCGGGGGGTCACTGTAGTAAAAAAAAACATTTTTGGTTAGTTTTACTTTCTTTGGCAATTAGTCTTTCTGTCTCTATTTTTGCAGCTTTTATCTGTTTTTTTTACATATTTTACATTTTTCTCTATAGCTTTTTAATGCTTCTTCACTGCCGTCCTGTTTCAGTAGTTTAAATGCATTATTTTTGTCATTTATTGCCCCCTTAAAATCTTTATTCATCCATATTGATTTTCTTTTATTTCTGACCCTTTTATTCCCATAAGGTATATACATCTTACAGTGAGAATTTAAGATATTTTTAAAAGTCTCCCATTTAGTGTCGGTATTCTTGTTTTTGAGGACATTATCCCAATTTATATTGTTAAGGGCTTCTCTGAGTTTATCAAACTTTGCCTTTCTAAAGTTCATTGTTTTTGTGGCCCCTTGAGAGATTCCCTTATTGAAGAATAAGTTATGATGTATTATATTATGATCACTATTTCCTAGGTGTCCTTTTACCTGCACATTAGTTACTCTGTCAGGTCTGTTGGTTAATATTAAGTCTAGTAGTGCGCCCCCTCTGGTCGGGCCCTGCACCATTTGAGACAGATAATTGTCTTTAGCTATAGTCAGAAACCTGTTTCCTTTATGAGATTCCCAGATCTCGGTCTCCCAGTTTATATCAGGATAGTTAAAGTCCCCCATTATTATCACATCATTCTGATTTGCTGCCTTGTTTATTTGCCTCAGTAATTGATCTTCTGCCTCTTCCATTATGTTTGATGGCTTATAGCTTATACCCCTATCAGAATTTTTTTATTTTCATCTCCATATATTTCTACCCAGAATGACTCCACATTATCGTTTCCCTCCCATATATCCTCCCGCAGGGCGGCCTTAAGACTCGATTTCATTTTGTCTGTTCCTTCCTGAATAGACTATAACCCTGTATGTTGACCGTCCAGTCACAGCTATCGTCTAACAAAGTCTCTGTTATACCCACTATGTCATAATTTTCTTTAGACATCAACCCCTCTAGTTTCTCTGTTTTATTGGAAAGACTTCTGGCATTAGTCAACATGCAATTCAAAGGTAACTATCCTAATAACTATTCTAAGCCCTCCCTCAACTCTACCCCCCAGGTATATTAATGAGTCCTCCCTCTCTATCTTCACTATCTTCCCCCTCTACGTTGTAGGTTCCCTCCCCCCCCACCCAGTCCCTAGTTTAAACACTCCTCCACCCTTCTAGCCATCTTCTCCCCAAGCACAGCTGCACCCTCCCCATTGAGGTGCAGCCCGTCGCACACATCTAACACAACAATATTTACCCTAAAACTGCTGTTCAAGGATTGCATACATTGTGCAAGCTGCACACTGGACTTCCTTTTCCAACATGGAGGCCATGCTAGATTTGGGGACTGCAAAAATCAACAGTAAAAAGAAAACTTTGAATATTTCAATTAAACTCCCTGAATTTAAAGTCCCTTAATTTTAAGTCCCTCTCACTTTTATGCTTACACTTACTTGTATACTTTACACTCTTATATACAGACACACAATCACCAGCTCAAACAATCACTTAGTGTACTTGCTTTTATAGTTACCAGATACCACCCAACTCTTCCATTGCCTGGACCAGGTGCTCCTCACATGTTTTCTGACAGAGGAGAGAGAAGAATAACAGAAGAGTTGTCCAAGAGCCAAGGACACTTGTGGAGAGCTTCAAAAAGACCTGGAATTAGCAGGAACTGTTGTCTAAAAGAAAACAGTAAGTAATGCACAGCGTTTCCATGGCCTGTATGCACGCTCAAGACACAAGACTCCATGATTTCTATAAAAAGGAGATAACATTTTTTTATGAAGTATATTAGAAAGATTATTATTTTGCCAAGAAGTACAACATGTAAAACGAAATGTTGAATTTGACAGTGCTCATTGAAAGTGTACCTCTAGAACAGTTTTTCTCAACCAGCATGCCTGTAGTTGTCCAAAATTACAACTCTCATTATGCCCGGACAGTCTTTTGAGTCTGGTAGGACATCTAATCTCTTCAGGACTGGACATGACAGCACCATACATTGTTTAAGCCAATACATATCAATGTATAGTTACCTTCAGGCTGACAGAGAACTGCCAATCACTGAGTAGCACTTAGACGGATCCCTCCAAGGAACAGCCCAGGATAGAGGCAGCGCACAAGACTTCAAAGGTAAAATGGTTTATTTACCCGGCATGCAACGCGTTTTGCCTGATGAAGCTGGTTATCCAGCGAAACGCATTGCATGCCGGGTAAATAAACCATTTTACCTTTGAAGTCTTGTGCGCTGCCTCTATCCTGGGCTGTTCCTTGGAGGGATCCGTCAAAGTGCTTCACCTGTGTGTTCAGGAGCAGCTGCCGTTCTTCGCCCGTTGCAGGGTCATTTCACGCCTTCACCATAGTTGTACTTGGTCGCAATACAACTATACTTGGTGAGCAAGTTTTCTTGTTTGTTCATGTTCTCTTTGCATTACGGTATCACACTAGGAGCGCTCTCCTTGTTTGTAAATCACTGAGTAGGACCGCCTACATGACTATTTAGCCCAGAATGAGCAGAGGTTAACATGAATCAATGACAAGTTATCCTGGAACTTTTTCCACTAAACTCTATATCAATCAATCTGTGACAATTTTTTTTTCAATTAAGTAAGCCGTAAAGCACACGCACACCTTACTGCACTACACAGACAATGCAGGAAATAATTGTGTGTTTCCAATATGGTTTCCACCATGAACGTTTAAATAAATAAATAAAAATTACACCATAAAAAATTACACCATGCTGACTTCTAATTAACGAAACGTGTCAAATACACAATCAGTTCCTTATGATAACGTGCTTAGGAATAGTACATTTTAACAAATTTTCAAAACCTTCCACTTTTCCTGGTGAATACAGTATGTGCATGACTATCTGCAACGTATCATGAAGCCAGTTCTATTTGTTCCTTTGACAGTAGAACACTTATCGCAAGTATATATGTAGACATTTCTCATAAGGTGAGAACCACAATGTGAGCTCTGTGTTTGATCAGGTACACAGCAAACCAGTGGAGCTAAATTTCTAGCACCATACACATTGGGCCAGTGCTGTGAAAATCTGTCCTTGGCAGACAAGATAAGCCAGAATTCAGTTTTATGGATTAAAGTATTACTTCTACCAAACAATGACAATGTCTCGCTCGCAATATGTAGTAAGCTGAGGAGAAGAGGTGGTCGAGAGGGATTTTATTTTTCTTACGGTTTTATAAATTTACAGGTATTTTCAGAACTTGTCAGGCACAAAAGAAGCATAGAAATCTTTAGTCTTGCTAGCATTAAGTATTAAACAAATATTTTAGGAAGTTGCTGAGTTACCCATAGCAACCAATCAGATTGCTTCCTTCATTTTTTAAAAGGCCTCTGAAAAATTATTGGTTTCTATGGGCAACTGGTCAACTTTTCCTCTGGAAAGGTTTTGATAAATCTCCCCATTGTGTCTTATTGGGGCTATAATTTGAGTCTAATTTCTGGAAAGCTTTCGGTAATAAACTAGCTAGTTCTCAGTCGTTTTGTCTAACCATTTCACCCGGAAACAAATGGGCAAACTAAAAGGGTATATTAGTCATTAGAACAGCCAGAGGTGGGGGGTGCTGCTCTGGCACCCTGTAGACTGCAGGTCCAAGGCAGCCTGCTGCCTACAGGGTAAGCTTTAACCGAGATGCGACTTTTACACAGGAAACCACTACACAGGAAATCCAGCCGGGACTACAGATCATAATAATTTTATGGACTTGAGGAAGGCGCGAAGGCGCCGAAACGCATTGTCCTGTTTCTATTTGACTTCTTTTCAATAAAAGCTAGTCCTGTGTAACTGCTGGCGTACATTCTACTTCATTCACTTCTGCACATAGTAGCGCTCTTAAGAACCCCCTATTTTTTTACTCTCTATGGGGGAGATTTATCAAAGCATTTAGTAGATTTTTTTTGCTTAAAACTGTCGCAAAAAAGTCGCAAGTGCGACTACTCGCTTTTTTCTGTGACTTTTTGATTGTGCAATGTCCTAAGCAAAAAATTAAAATCTTGCTTACCAAAGCAAAAAGTGATTTTTGACTTGCAGTGGTCAGAAATTTATCAAGTGCGAAAGTCGCAAAAAAGTCTCATTGCATGAAAAAACTTACTAAATTTACTCCAGCTCAGACATGGAGCAGAAAAAGCTACTACCAAAGCAAAAAAAAAAAAAAAAATTTGCTTACGTGAAAGAAATTTATCAACAGGCTGAAACCAGTTGATAAATACGTTTCAGATAAGCAAAAAATTTGTAAGAAAAAAATAACTAAAAAAAGGAATACATAAGCAAACATTAAGAAATGTCCCCCTATATCGCTATCCCTCCTCAATTTCCTCCGGGATTACGGAAAAAAGTGGCCAGAGCAACAGACTGTTTACCATTCCCCCTGCATACCCACAGACCATACAATACGAGTTATACTAGCCTTATTGTACATCCACAAAAGGTCAGTATGACATCTTGGGTGTTGGTGGTGGGTATTTGCATTGTTCATTTATCTACCTTAAATACTACACTAGGGAGCGCCTCGTTTTTCCCTATTTTTTCCTTTCTATCTGTTACTAATGTAGCTCTCGATCTTTCCCTGAACTATAGCCAGAAACCACTAGCCTTACTGTCCCTATAAATGTACCTATGGAAACCTTGGACTAATTTTCTCTAGCACAAAAAAACTAACCCAAAGACAAAAGCTAAAAGAGCTGTGGGTAGCTGAAAAAGTAAATAAAAACAGTGAAAGTAAAAATGGTAAAAATTGAAATAGATCACAAGAGCTAAACAAACAAGCAACTGAGATTCACAACAGCGACTTCAAGATACACAGGCAAGAGCAGGTACACGGAGAACTGAGTGGAGTAACTATGACAAGAATAGGCTAGAACATAGCATTTGAGAAATGCAATGAATTATGAGTTTAAATGTACAAACCGTATGCTATACACTAACCCATTTAAAAGTGCATAAACCAGGGTTTTTTTTAAAGAGAAACTATCCCAGGCCAGACCCCCTAAAGTGATACAGACCTGAAACCAGACACCCTTAACTAATGCAAACCCCAGACTAGACACCCTAAGTAATACATACCCACTAAACCAATGTGGACCCCAGATCAGACCCCTAAATAATCAGACCCTTGTAAACTAACACAGACCCCAGACATGTAACATTATACTGACCTTTAAAATGATCCTGACCCATGTCACACTTCCAGAGAAGACCACATAACCCCCTACCCCAAATATCTCTCCCCTACCTTCCATATTTTACTTACAATGCATACTCACAGGAGCTGCAAGAGAGCTGCAGAAACTGGCAGCCTTTAGGAGCAGGACAAGAGAAGGTCAGACGTTTCACAAGAAGGTTGGGATTAGTTAGGGAGTCAGCAGTGTGAGGTCAACTACACACTAGTATACCTATACTAGTATGCGACGGCCATATCTTGCAGCTGCGGGTCCTAAGAGTGCTTAGCACAATGCATCCTCTAGTGACTAGACATTAGTCACTAGAGGATGATTTACTAACCATCCTTGGGGACCACAGCCACAGGAGGCAGCCACTGCATACAGAGGACCAAGGAATAAGAAAAGACACAGTGAAGCTGCATCCACTGCTGGCCCACAGGGTGGGTGGCCGACCAGAAATTTTCCAGGTATCCTGATAGGCTAGTCTGGCCCTGGCTACTCCCCCAGGTAAACATGCTTCTGGGAGTAACAATTTTCCCTGTGGGCTAAGACAACCAGTTTCCTGTTCATAACAAAAAGGTGAAAAGTTACACCCAACCTGCTCCTGCTCAGATCTGAAGAGTACTTTTGCTTACCATATCTTGGTTTTCCTTTCTGTTCCACATGTTGCTCTCTGTTCCCATATTGTAAGCAATAAGCAACAGACAGAGCAGAAAAAGAAACATAAGACAAGTGTAACTGTATCTAGACTACATGAGAAAAAATCAATTACAGCAGAACAGTAAAATGGGAATGACAAAATATTCCAGGCCACACACTGGCAGAACAGCGGTGCCTGGTTATCTGTATCTACAGTCTATGTCTTCTATTTTATTGCATGAAAAACCCTTGAAAAATGAGCATCAGACAGACATCGACTGAAATATTACTTATTACCTGACATCATCAGCAGCAAAGTTTCAGTCTTATACTTTGGATATTAGTCGAAGCATCAAAACGGAAAAAGTTCATTTTCACCATTGTCTCATGTTTTTCCAAAATCTCCTGTTGATTTCAAATTTTTTCTTCATTGGAAATAAAGTGAAAGAAAAAAAAACCTGCCATAGAAATTATACTTGTATGTCAGCCTTTGCATTTCCCTCCTACATATGTTATAGTGCTATATCCAGGTGTCCATTAGCTCTATGCAGACAACTCACATTAGGCTTTACATCATGCTGAAAATGGCATTAGTATAATAAGAGTATAAGGGTAATAGATTGTGATGAATGGAAGAATATGTGGTTGGGTTTCTTTTAATGTATCTGTAAATACACACACTTTACCTAAAAGCAATGATGCACAACCTGCAGCACAGGGGACCACATGCAGACAGTGGTGTTGTTCTGTGCAGCCCCTAACCATCGGCATATGGATTGTTCAGCCACAAAAAGAAAGTTTTAGGTAAGAATGCTTAAAAAAATAGATGTGCTAATAGTTTATTGTTATCAATTAAAAAAATGCAAAGGAAATGAACAGAAGAAAAATCTAAATGAAACCAAAATTTGGTACAATCACCGACTTGCCATCAAACAACAATATCAACTCTTCTCTGTAGATTTAAACAAAGTCAGGAATTTTGTGGGATTATAGTCAGGTGTATGATTAACCAATTATAACACATAGGTGATATTGATCAACATGCAGGTCGAAATTCAGTCAATAACTGAAACAGAAGCTTAAAACTGGGCGATGAACAGCCAAACTCTGCTACAAAGATGAGGTTGTAGAAGTCAGTGTCATGTCACAGGTCATAGACTATGGAAATACAGGGCACAGTAACAAGACACAAGGTAGTTATACAGCATCCACATGGTCATGCCACAACAAAGATTTAAAAGCAAACTAGTGCATCAAGGTCTATGGGAGAAACAAAAGAAAGAGGCAACATTGAGGACCAGAGACACAATGGTTAGCCAAGGAAACTTAGTGCAACAATAAAATACATGTCATGCTAACTTACCCAGGTATTTCCAACTACTGAAATGAAAGAATTGTGACTGAAATGTCATATTTTCCACGTAGAAACAAGGTCACGCAACTTACATTTTTCTATTGCACTCCTTATGGTAAACAAAAAATCTTTCTAATTTACATTGTTTAAAAAAATGAAGTTTTCTATTATTTATTTGTGTTTAAAAAATCTGCAACTAGGTTCCTCCCTACTTGTCCAGAGCACATTCCCCCCCCCCCCCCTCTCCCCCGATCTCTTGCACAGACTTTGGACTCCTGCTGGCCTGGCAGAAGTCCAAAATCAGGAAATGCAGTCTGGAGTGCTGAGGAAGGTGTGTGTAGCTCCAATCATAGCTCATCTCACACTGAACTGCTCTGGGCTGTGTGTAGCAGAGTGAGGGAGGAAGTTCTCCCCTGTATGGCTTCAGATGATGTCACACCTGCAGGGTAACGCCCCTTCCCAGTCTGTAAATCTGACTGAGACTGAGCAGAAAATACAGAGCAATATCAAGGTAGAAAACTAACAAATAATAATAAAAATAAAGGCAGGGTGTGGTTTATCATGATGAGGGCAGTGAACTGGAAGGATTATAAAATTTAACAAGAGAGGTACTCTTTAATTATGCATGAAAACATAGGAAATAGGGTGCAGAAAAATGGAATCAGGTACTCCAGACTTTAGAAACTGAAATCTTGAATTAGTTGCCCATAACCAAAGGGCAGTTTGTTCATCAAAGGGCTTGAGACGGTACAAAATCTTCAAGATCCATGTCAAGTTCCTTTAAAAACAGTGGAAGTATATCTAGAAGATTTGTCATGCTGTTTTGAAGGCATAAGGTGGTCACACTAAATATTAATTTAATTCAGGGCAAGATCGGAGAATGGTAAGTATTAATAATCCACTGTGCTGATGGCAGTAATGTAGGCATAGTGTGGCTGTCACTATTATGGGGGTATATTGTGCCCAATGCTGGGGAGCTGTGAGACTGTATGAGTCTGTAAGTGTGTAAGTCTGTGGAGTGTGTAAAGAAAAGCGAGGACCCATATACTGTTGATATTCTATGAATACCACTTGAAGTGTGATTGTGACTCCTGGGAGTCATAAAATCTGATGATATAGCACTGAGACTCCTGCCTTAAAGGAACAGAGAACATTAAAAATTCCAAGCAATTCCTTACTCTTATCTTTTTTATTTGATCCTATTCTGTATCAAAGTGTAATCAAAAGTGAGAATTATAAGAAGAAATCTTCTCTTCTCGAGTCCCAGGAGACCAACCATGACCTCTTGTTCTCTCTCACATTTTCTGTGTGTCTGTTAAACAATTGGCTGCAGCAGAAGCCTCCCCCCAGTGTTCTGTGTGCAATAGGAGACAAAAGATTGCTAAACCCACAGCCAGGTAACCACCCCCTCCCCTAGTAGAAAGCAACAAAAATAAAAAAATAAACTTGTGTCCAGATGCATAAAAAATGGTACATACTGATAAAGAGCATGAGTAAGTATCTGTTACCTTATTACCATAGTGAGAGGACAATGCATTGTAGGAACAAGTTAGCAAGTGTTTTTGCAGAATTCTGAATTAAGCTACGTTCACATGCAATATTTTGGGCCTTATTTGCAGACATTTTTTGTTGTCATTTCTGTGTTTTGGTCTGCTTTTTTTTTTTTGCTGTGTGTTTTACAGTAAAAAAAAATCCCAAATTAATGTATGTGAACATAACGTTACCTTACCTTGAGGTCACATAAACTTACATTATTTTGAATCATGTTTTCAGGTGTTAAAGGGGTACTCCGGAGGAAATAAAAAAAAAATCTTTATATATCAACTGGTACCAAAAAGCTAAACAGATTTGTAAATTATTTCTATTAAAAATATTAATCCTTCCGGTACTTATTAACTGCTGAATACTACAGAGGAAATTATTTTCTTTTTGGAACACAGAGCTCTCTGCTGAATCAGGAACACAGAGCTCTCTGCTGACATCTCTGTCCATTTTAAGAACTGTCCAGAGTAGGAGAAAATCCTCATAGCAAACATATGCTGGTCTGGACCGTTCCTAAAATGGACAGAGATGTCAGCAGAGAGCACTGTGCTCGTGATTTCAGCAGAGAGCTCAGTGTTCCAAATATAAAAGAATTTCCTCTGTAGTATTCAGCAGCTAATAAGTACTGGAAGGATTAAGATTTTTTTTTAATAGAAGTAATTTACAAATCTGTTTAACTTTCTGGCACCAGTTGATATAAAAAAAAAAAGTTTTCCACCGAAGTACCCCTTTAATCCCTTAAGGACGCAGCCCTTTTTCACCTTAACCCCTTAAGGACCGGAGGTTTTTCCGTTTTTGCATTTTCGTTTTTTGCTCCTTGCCTTTAAAAAATCATAACTCTTTCAAATTTACACCTAAAAATCCATATGATGGCTTATTTTTTGCACCACCAATTCTACTTTGTAATGACGTCAGTCATTTTGCCCAAAAATCTATGGTGAAGCGGGAAAAAAAATCATTGTGCGACAAAATTGAAAAAAAAAACGCTGTTTTGTAACTTTTGGGGGCTTCCGTTTCTACGTAGTACATTTTTCAGTAAAAATGACACCTGATATGTATTCTGTAGGTCCATACGATTAAAATGATACCCTACTTATATAGGTTTGATTTTGTCGGACTTCTGGAAAAAATCATAACTACATGCAGGAAAATTAATACGTTTAAAATTGTCATCTTCTGACCCCTATAACTTTTTTATTTTTCCGTGTATAGGGCGGTATGAGGGCTCATTTTTTGCGCCGTGATCTGAAGTTTTTAACGGTACCATTTTTGCATTGATAGGACTTATTGATCACTTTTTATTCATTTTTAAATGATATAAAAAGTGACCAAAAATGCACTATTTTGGACTTTGGAATTTTTTTGCGCGCACGCCATTGACCGAGCGGTTTAATTAATGATATAATTTTTATAATTCGGACATTTCCGCACGCGGTGATACCACATATGTTTATTTTTATTTTTATTTACACTGTGTTTTTTTTTTATTGGAAAAGGGGGGTGATTCAAACTTTTAATAGGGGAGGAGTTAAATGATCTTTATTCACTTTTTTTTTTCACTTTTTTTTTGCAGTGTTATAGGTCCCATAGGGACCTATAACACTGCACACACTGATCTTCTATGTTGATCACTGGTTTCTCATAAGAAACCAGTGATCAACGATTCTGCCGCATGACTGCTCATGCCTGGATCTCAGGCACTGAGCAGTCATTCAGCGATCGGACAGCGAGGAGGCAGGAAGGGGCCCTCCCGCTGTCCTGTCAGTTGTTCGGGATGCCGCGATTAGCCGCGGCTATCCCGAACAGCCCGACTGAGCTAGCCGGGAACTTTCACTTTCACTTTTAGCCGCGCGGCTCAGCTTTGAGCGCGCGGCTAAAGGGTTAATAGCGCGCGGCGCCGCGATCGGCGCTGCGCGCTATTAGAGGCGGGTCCCGGCTTCACTATGACGCCGGGCACGCCATGATATGACGCGGGGTTACTGTGTAACCCCGCGTTATATCAGAAGAGCAGGACCAAGGACGTACCGGTACGTCCTTGGTCCTTAAGGGGTTAAGGACTGAGCTTTTTCGCAATTCTGACCACCGTCGCTTTACGAATTAATAACCGAATATTCTGATTCTGAGAATGTTTTTTCGTGACATATTCTACTTTATTTTGGTGCTAAATTTTCGGCGTTACTTGCATCCTTTTTTGGTGAAAAATCCCCAAATTTCATGAAAATTTTGAAAATTTAGCATTTTTCTAACTTTGAAGCTCTCTGCTTGTAAGGAAAATGGATATTCACAATACATTTTATTTTTATTCACAAATACAATATGCCCACTTTATGTTGGCATCATAAAATGGACATATTTTTGCTTTTTGAAAATATTAGAGGGCTTCAAAGTAGAGCAGAAATTTTCAAAAATGTCATGAAAATTGCAAAATCTGAAGGGACAGATGTTACGGAACTACAACTCCCAGCATGCCTGGGCAGTCTAGGCATGCTGAGAGTTGTAGTTTGGCAACATCTGGAGGGCTACCATTTGGGCACCGCTGTAACAGTGGTCTACAAACTGTGACCCTCCAGATGTTGCAAAACTACAACTCCAAAGGCTGTCTGGGCATGCTGGGAGTTGCAGTTTGGTCTTCCTAGTGGTTGCCACAGTAAAGATCACTTTACTTTCACTGTCCTGCCCTGCCATTGGTCAGAATCAGTTCTGACCAATGGCAGGGGATAGGAGGAGATTGCAGCACTGCGCCTCGCTCCTATCTCTCAGGATGATCAGGGCTGTCCCTGACAGCTCCGATCATCCCTATTTTCCGGGTGATCGGGTCACCAGAGACCCGATCAGCCCGGAATAGCAGAAAATCGCATGTCTCAGGACCCCCCTCGGCGATGTGCAGAGATGCCTGCTGAATAATTTCAGCAGGCATTCCGATCCGGTCCCCAACCGGCTAGCGGCGGGGACCGGAATTCCCACGGGCGTATCCATACGCCCGGCGTCCTTAAAAGGTTAAATGGTCATTTTATGGCACAAGAAAAGTCTCCTAAGACTGGGTTCACACCACGTTTTTGCAATACAGTTCCCCTATCAGGTTTTTGATAAAAAAAAACTGATTCCTCAAAACCTGACTTAACTGTATCAAAACGTGTACAAATTTTAATCCGTATACGGTTTGAAAAATTATGTCCGGTTGCATCAATTTTTTAAGATAAAAAATTTATAAGTTTTTAACTTTTCACTCCATTATGAATGAAGTTTCACTTGCTTGATTGAAATTCCAAGAAAAAAGCTGTGCAAAGTAAAAAACTGTATGGTGAAAACCAGATAGAACCGTACGCACATAGGGTTCTGTACGGTTCCCATAGACCAGGGTCGGAAACCCGCGGCTCCGGAGCCGCATGTGGCTCTTTTACACCTTTGCCGGGGCTCCGTCACCCTCATTCTGGGACAATGCAGTGTCCCGGAATGATCTGAGCCCCTGAGCCGCCGTCACGGTATCGTCGGTTTTACTTACCTGCCCTGGTGCATTCGGAGCAGAGTCTCTTCTTCCGGGGCCGCGCGGATCCTCACTGTCATGTGACAATGTAACGTCACATGACAGTGACGTCGCCGGCCTGCGCCTCAGTCGAGGAGCGCCGCCGGGAGAGGAAGACGCCACGCGAGGAGCTGGTGTGTATGTAAAGTACATTACTCACTTGACAGCAGGGCGTTAACCCCTCACCCCGCGGCAGCGTTAATGCTGCCGCGGGGTGAGGGGTTAAAGCTACCGCTGCCATAGGGTGAGGGGTAACTTAACCCCTCACCCCATGGCAGCGGCAGCGTTATTGCTGCCGCGGGGTGAGAGGTTAACACTGCCACTGCCATGGGGTGAGGGGTAACTTAAACCCCCAAAAAAAGCCCACCCCAGGCCTGGGCCCAAAAAAAAGCCCACCCCAGGCCTGGGCCCAAAAAAAAGCCCACCCCAGGCCTGGGCCCCCAAAAAAAGCCCCTCCCCCAGGCCTATAGCTATTAATTTGCAAAAATATATTTTACATTGTTAAGTGAAAGTCCTTTTTTTCTTCAGATTGACAGCTGACTGCACAATCCTGTATATATAGCATTAAGGTAAGAAACAATATATGCAGTGTTATATTTGTTTTAAATGTCGCAATGATTTTGCGGCTCCCAGGTTTTTTTTTCTTCAAAAACGGGTCCAAGTGGCTCTTTTTGTCTTAAAGGTTGCAGACCCCTGCCATAGACTCCCATGTTTTAAAAAAAATGTATACTTTTCAATACGGTTTTTCACCCGGACCAAAAACCGTGGTTGGCTGCGGTTTTGGATACGGGAAAAAACTGACAAAGCCCTACAGGATGCAAAAACGGACACAACCTGATGCATCTTTTGGTATACGGTTTTCAATACAGTTCCGTACGGCTTTCAAACTAAAAACGTATACGGGAACTGTATTGCAAAAACGTGCCGTAAGACGGTCATCATTTCAAGTATTGAGTTCCACTGAAATAGAAAAACATCTGTTAATTCACATTTCATTCATGCCATGCAAAATCCATACGTTCTTGGGATTTTGACCCCTAAATAATAGCTGGTTCACCATTTGCTGTTATAATTAAAAAAAAAAAAAAAAAAAAAAAAAAAAGGGAATAAAAAAAGACTTAAAATGAATTTATTTATTTAAATTTTTTTTTTTTTTTTTAAATGGTCAAAAAAAATTACCAAATCTTTTTCAAACTGACATTTTTTAAGGCTGAAAATACAGACCAAAAAAGCAGAGTGTACATGTAGATTTTAGGTGGCTATATATTTTCAATAACTGTTGGCCAAATGTTTCTTTGTCTGAAAGATGTCTCCCTCAAATGTCCCATACATGTGAACATTTGGTATGGCCAAGGAGGAAGGGTAAGCCACAGTCAGCTCTGATGCCAGCTCCTCCCCACCTTAAACAGTCGTTGGAACCAGCCAAAAGTGGTGGATTCAGTCCACTTCGGTGGGCACCTTTACACTTCACAATCCATACTATGTCTAGTATTACAGCTCTTTCCATTTAAATAAATGTCACTGATCTGCTATACCAGACACAACCCATGGGCATGAGTGATTCTGTTCCTTTGGGGAAAAAAATAATAAAAACTAGAACCTACTATCTTTTCGTAAAACGTTTGACATGTTATATGTGCTAATTGGTAGGGTCTGGGTGCCAAGACAGTTCAGGAAAACACATAAAAGTTTTATGAATGTATAGCTACCCTTCAATGTGCAGTCAGTCCACCATTCTTGATCCATGGCACATTAAAGGGTTACTCCAGTGGAAAACGTTTCTTTTTAAATCAACTGGTGCACGAAAGTTAAACAGATTTGTAAATGACTCCTATTAAAAAATCTTTACCCTTCCAGTACTTATTAGCAGCTGTATGCTACAGAGGAAATTCTTTTCTTTTTGAATTTCTTTTTGGTCTTGTCCACAGTGCTCTCTGCTGACACCTGATGCCCGTATCAGGAACTGTCCAGAGCAGGAGAAAATCCCCATAGCAAACCTATGCTACTCTGGACAGTTCCTGACATGGACAGAGGTGTCAGCAGAGAGCACTTCCTGTAGTCCTGAGCAGTTTGGTGTGCAGCTCATTTGGGTGTGTCTCTTTGTGTGCTCCAGAGACTTCCAGCAGACCAGAGCAGGTGTTTTATCAGCCTCCCCAGGAGTGTGGCAGCCTCCTCGGGAGAGCCTCCCTGCATGGCGTCCCTGGCCTCCACCTCCCGTTCTTCAAGGCTGGCGGGGGGTGGAGAGCAAACAGCAACAGCCATTCCGGGCCGGGGTAGTAGATCTGGCAGAGTCTGCAGCAATGCAGGCTCTGCTCCCCCGGCAACAGGTACCAGACAGAGATCTGGTGGACAAAAGGCGAGGAGGAGAAGTGTGGAGTTGTGGGTAGAGCGAGGGCCCAAGGAGTCCAGTGCCAACTACTGCTCCCGCCTGGCCGCGAGGTTTGCTGAGTATGATCGGTGCGGCAAGGATCTGAAGTTGGCCAGAGAAGATCTGCGAGGCGCTCAGAATCTGGTGAACACTGCACCAAAAAAGAACAGGCCAGAGTTAAGGAAAAAGATCGCAGCACTGAAAGCTGAGATTGTGCAGCTGGAGGAGAGGAGAGCAGAGATCTTGGAGGGGAGCGGTCTCTTTAAGGAAAAGCTTGAGAACGACAGCCGGTTTGCCGCCACGAAATCCCCAGGTAAGGTGGAGGTGGATGTTGGGGAGAGTAGTGGCGGTGAAGATAGCGAGGATGGTGGTGAAGCTGTAAAGGAGGAGGAGAAGGTGGAAGAAAGTGCACAAGTTGTGGAGATGGATGCTGTTCCTGTGGCTACTCCCTATGACACCAAAACACAGGACAGCTACATTAAGCCAGCACAGGTGGCACTACCATCAAGCGATAGTGAGGAGGATGTGGAAAGTGAGGCTGGGGGATTGTTGAGGGCGATCATAATGCAGGAGTCCCCAGCCCACCTCCAGAATTTTACCTTTGGAGAAGATCAGTGTGAGGATGTGGTGGTGAAGCGAAAAGCTAAGAAACAAAAGATTCAGGAAACAGTACAATATGTGTTTGTTCCCTTCCAGCAGTCTGGGCCAGCTGCAAAGCTGGTTCAGGCTGCTGGGCCCCCCAGACTGCCAGACCCCGTTTCTGTGGTGGAATGGAGCCAGCATGGGGGGTACAGCATGGCGTCAGAAAAGGCAGAGGGCGCAATAGATGTGAAGCCCACCCATCTTGCCGGTAGGGAGGGGCAGGATGGGCTGATGGTGGGCAGTGGCGAGGCAAACTATGCTGCCGTGTGCTCGGGGGGCGGTTCCCCGAGTGCTATGGGCATTACCGGCACTGCGGGGCACTCCCCTGTGAGGGGGGGGGGAGTGTCCGGGTGCCGGTGGAGGAGAGTGGTAGGTCAGTGTGCTCGGGGGGCGGTCCTCCGAGTACTGTGTATTCTGTGGGCGCTGCGGGGCACTCCTCTGTGAGGGGGGGGAGTGTCCGGGCGCCGGCATCATCCACAGAACCCGTGTGGTTGGGAAAAGTAGGTGCTGGCACTGTGGGAGGAGCTGGGGTGCGCCCGGAGGGGCAGCCCCAGACTCCGGAAGTGACTTCAGCTATGGAGCAGGAACTATCAGCATCGACCCCGGCAGCTAAGCCAGAAAAAAAGAGTGTAATAAAACCTGCAACACTACAAGTCCCAGCCAGCCCAGAAAATGTTAGTCAGGATAAGAGTGCTGGATGTGAGAATGCTGAGTGTGGAAGTGTTGTGGATGAGAGGAGTGTATGTGGGAGAGTCAGTGGAGTGAATGATGGTGGGAGTAGTAGTGGTATGAATGGGAAGAAAGATGATGAGAGGAGTGGTGTGAATGGTGTTATTAGTGGTTCTGGGTTTGGTTCTGGGTCTGGTCCGGCTGCCCCCCCGGTAGTGACTGCTCCTAGGAGCTATGCCAATGTCGCTGCCGGGGGTTCAGGGGGGTCCCCGTCTCCGTCCGGCTCTGGAGGCCTCTTGCAACAGCGCCTCCTGGAGGCTCAACGCAGGGGTGACAGGGCGATCCAGGTAGAGGGAAGGGGTGAGGTCGACCTGTCTTTCTGGATAGAGAGGCACGGTTTGGGGGCTTTTCAAGAGCGGAATGGGGAGGTGGTCTGGTCCCTCCCGACATCCGGGCAGGACAATAACCGTAGGAATGTGGTCCGTCTGATTTGGAGGGGCGAGGATGCGTGCCCACCTCGTTCGGCCGGAGGGTCTTGAACTCTTCTGGTCGAACTACGAAGTGGCGAAGAACGAGCCCGGCTGGCGGGATTTCGCCGTAAAGGCGATTTCCCGTCAGAACTCTGTCAAGAAAGTGACCGTTTTGACCCGTAACGAGTCGCTTTCTTGTTATGACATCATGACCTGGCTCGGACGGTATGGGGATGTGACGGACATGCCCAAGAAAAACTTTGATGAGCACGGGATCTGGTCCGGGGCCTGGACGTTTTCCGTCAAACTCAAGCGTTCAGGGAGTACAGTTGCCCACATTCCGTCAGCCGCCTTCCTTGGACGTGATAGGATCCAGGTCTTCTACCAGGGGCAGCCTAAGGTCTGTCACAGGTGTGGCAGCCCCACCCACTTTAGCGCAGCCTGTACTGTGCAGGTCTGCGCTTTGTGTGGTGGGGTGGGTCATCTGGCCGCATCCTGTAGGCAGATCCGGTGCCACCTGTGTGGTGTCCTCAGGCACCCTTTCAGCCGTTGTCCTAGCGCCTTCGCCCGTGCAGCGGCCGCTCCGGCTGAGGAGAGCTGTGAAGTTGCCTCGGCTGGGGAGGGCACGGGCAGGGATGGGGGCGCAACAGGGCTAGTGAGGAGGAAAAAGGGCCCCGCCAAACTAAGGCGGGAGGAAAATCGGAGGAGGAGTAGGGAGCTGGAGAGTGCCCAGGTGGCGGGGGTAGCTCCGGCCCCTGCTCCTGAAGCTGGCCCTGTAACCGCTGAAGCCCAGCAGGAGGACGTGCTGAATGAGGAGGTCAGGAGGCTGCGCAAAGAGGAGGGCAATATGGCCGACACTTCCGATTCCTCCCACTATGAAAGTGTGGATGAGGAGAGTGGAGAGAGGCCTAAAAAGAAAGACAAGGGCAAAAGAAAAGGGAGAAAGAAGAGGTCAGAGCCCTCTGTTCCCTGTACTACGGGCCAGGTCCAAAACGGAAGCCTGATTGCCCCCCCTCTGATTGACCTGTCAAACCGGTACCTCGTCCTCGATACCATCTCCTCCCCCTCCTTGAAGGGGGAAGGTGAGGGCCAGGTGCCTAGGAAGAAGGAGCCTCCAGGGGGAACTGGGCCCTGTCCTATTGAGGCTCCTTCCTTGGAGGGCAGGGCTAGACCGGGGCCGGACGTAGATGGGGATCAAATGGACCAAACTGAATCAAAAAAAAGAACTAAGAGTGGTCCTGCCCTCTCATCTTCTTCGGGGAATGAGGGGGCTAAAAAGAAGGGAAAGAAAAAGTAAAGGGTGTGGCCGTCTAATTTAATCACCCTGTATGGCGGCACTCACCCCATTGACGCTGGCATCTATTAACTGTGCCAGCATAAAGTCAGGTACGGCTAGATTCGCAGCCTTTGATTTTCTCGGCCGCGTTGAAGCTGACATTTTCTTTTTACAGGAGACCAGGTTGCCAGATCTAGCCTCTCTGGTAAGAGCCAGAAGAGAGTGGAGGCGTGGTCCCTCCCACTGGTCTCTTGCGGCTGAGCCGTATAGTGGGGTGGCGGTCCTTTTTACCGCTCCTGTTGAATGCCGACGGGTTATTGAATTAGAAATGGGGAGGTGCCTGATCTTAGATGTCTTCATGAAGGGACAAGAGCTTCGGCTCATTAACATCTACGCCCCGCAAACTAAGCGGGGCCGTAAAGATCTCTTTATGAGGATTAAGCCCTTTCTTTTTACGAGTCGGCAAGTGATCTTTGGAGGGGACTTCAATAATGTCACGAGGTCCCAAGATCGGAGAGGCTCCAATGGTCCGCTGACTTGTGATAGTGTGGCACTGATTAGCATAACTAGAGAAGCTCGCTTAGAGGACGCCCACATCCGGAGCCCCTCGGGCCACGCGGGTTTCACCTATCATCAAGGTAGTCGCAGGTCTAGGATAGATAGGTTTTATTTGAAGGAGGAAGCCGTCTCTTCCGCAGTGTCCGTGGTTGAGGTGGAATTCTCCGATCACTGTATGATTTTGTTTTCCCTGAATGTTTCAGAGACTCCCGGATGGGAAAAGGTTATTGGAAGCTGCATTCGTCCCTCCTGGAGGAAGTGGAGGTAAGACAGTCCTTTGAGGATTTTCTTCAGAGTCAGGTACCTTTACTGGACCTATGTAGTAGTAAGTCAGAGTGGTGGGAGATATTCAAAAAGAGGGTTGCGGGGTTCTTCCGCCAGCTCTCGAGCCTCAGGTCCCTGAACAGGTATCGCCTGTATCAGGGTCTGAGGAGGAAACTCGAGCTTCTTGTCTCGACTGGAGGTAGCCGAGAGGATATCTCCAGAGTGAAATCCTTGCTGATGAGGTGTCAGTACGATAGGCACGCATCTTTGGTTTTTGAGAGGGATTTCGGGAAGTACCGCTCGCCCGACCCTTACAGGAACTGCAAGATGTCAGTGAGTAGTAAAGTCATTTCAGGACTGATTGATAGTACAGGATCTCTGAATCGGTCCAGATCAGGGATCTTGGAGGTCGTCAGATCCTTCTACTCGCACCTCTTGGGGAGGAAGGATCTAGATCGAGACAGGATGTCGGTTTTCCTGACTGAAACCATTCCTGAGCCAGGGGTAGACCCCTCTCTTGATGTTTTGGCAGAAGAAATCAGGGAAGAGGAAGTGAGACTGGCGATCGAGGGGCTCGCCCCCAAGAAGTCGCCAGGCCCGGATGGCTTAACATCTGAGTGGTACAGGACCAATAAGGAGTCTTTAGCTCCCCTCTTGACTGAGGTATTTAATGAGTGTCTCTCCTCGGGCACTCTGCCGAAGTCAATGAGGAGGTCAGCCCTGATTCTTCTGTCAAAGGGTAAAGATCCTAGCCGTGTTGAGAATTGGAGGCCCATAGCTCTTCTCAATACGGACAGGAAGCTTCTGGCCAAAATATTGTTTAATCGGCTGGTGAAGTTTGCACCCCGGCTCCTTTCGGGGGCTCAGCACTGCTCTGTTCCAGGCCGAAGCACCTTAAGTGCTGTCCTTAGTGTCAGGGAGGCAGTGGAGCGGAGTAGTGCAGGTCTCTGGAAGGGGTACTTGCTGTCCTTGGATCAGGCCAAAGCATTTGATCGGGTGAACCACGAGTACCTCTGGTCCGTCCTCCTGAGATATGGCTTACCAACTACTTTTGTTAATTGGCTTAAGATCTTGTATGCAGGGGCAGAGAGTTTCCCGCTTGTGAACGGGTGGTCTGGCCGCTCTTTTGAGGTGGGGTCCGGAGTCCATCAGGGTTGTCCTTTGAGCCCGCTTTTATACGTGTTCGCAATCGATCCCTTCGTCCGGAGGGTAGATTGTGGGCCGTTGGCGGGAGTCGGGATGAATCTGGCGGAGCCGGCTGTCACCCAGAGAGTGGTGGCGTACGCTGATGATGTCACTATTTTCGTCTCCTCGAGAGAGGAGGTCGATGTGGTGATGTCGGAGGTGGAACGCTACTCGGAGGCATCCGGGTCTAAGATCAACCCGGATAAGTGTGAGAGTCTCTGGCT